>NW_007250881.1:256279-438620 GCF_000164805.1 Carlito syrichta | reverse complement strand
GGTGTGCTCTCCCTCCCCCGGGAGACTCCCACTACTGCTAATCCCACCACCCCCCACCCACCCACCCCAGCAGTTTCCCACTACTGCCAATCTTTTTCTTATAGTAGCACCATAATTGTTCAAGGTCTGCTTATGAATGAGAACTTGTGATATTCAGTTCTTTGTTTCTGTGATAGATCACTCAGTATTACAGACTCTAAGTCCATCCAGGTTGCTGTGAAGTCCATTATTTTGTCCTTCTTTATGGCTGTGTAATACATCCATCACGTATATGTACCACATTTTTTAATCCAGTCCTCTTTCGATGGTCAGCACGGTTGGTTCCATGTTTTTGCTATTGTCTGGAGTAACTCACATCACTCTATGAAAAAGATACCTGCACACGTATGTTTATTACTGCATTGTTCACAAAACCAAGTTTCAAAGCCAAGTCACTACCAATATTTTCCTAGTAATATTGACTAATAGATGTGTATCTATTGTTCTGTTTATCTGGAATGGGGAAATATCTGTAGTGTTTTGGAATGGATAGACTGATACTTAGTTCTTACTCAAAGTTCGAGGTTAGCACTAAAAGGAAACAAACCCATATTCATCCATCCATAATTACTTTATATCGATAACCAGTTTCCTTCATAGCACCTACTACTATTGATAATTATTTTACTTGTTTTATCGTGTCTCCTCCACTAGACAATCAACTACATTAGAGCTGAAAAATACTGTTTTAGTTATCAGTGTACCTCAGAACTCAATGTGATATCTGCCACATGCTAAGAGCTAATTGGACGACTAAACCGAATAACTGGACCTATTCTTGTAAAAAGTCCCTTGTTCTTTTGAACCAATACAACAATCCTATTTATCCAGCTTAAACCCCATTGAGCATAACTGTTAACATTATCCATTCTGCATAGCCCTGACCTTTGCTATGTTGCACCCTTCATATCTCTACTCTGTGACTATCCTACCTCCAAGGACCTGAATCAATATCAAACTTCCCTGTACACTATCCCTGAGTAACCTCTCCAGTAATTCTGATTAGCTCCTTCTTTACTTCCTCATCACATTCATATGATTTGTTTCTTTTGCTATCTTATTTCATGTTTGTATGACTTATTTCTTGCATTCGATTTTAATTGATCTTCTTTATCCTACAGAACAATCTTTTACATGCTATTGGAGACTATGCCAAATAACATATTCCTTTTTTTAAACACCAGTTTGCAGCTAAATGAAATATGTGTTCAGGAAAACATAACAGCGCTTGTTAAACAGCACATCCCTGATGCCAAATTATCAGCAGAACGCGAAGGAAAACTTGTCTATACGTTACCCTTAGAAAGAACAAATAAATTTCCAGGTAATGTACATGAACACTGTGAAATAAAATATATAAATAATAGTCATAATAATGATGTTAATTATTACAACTTACATTCATTGAAGATTTACAATGTGCTCAGAATAAAAAACATGATCAAAAGAATAGTACAATAACTGGTTTATTTTATCTATCATGGGAAATATTATTATATTCTAATAGTCGCATTGTAATGTCTGGGCATTTAAAAAATCTTCTTTTAGTCCTTCTTCCCCTTGTAATATGCCACAAAATATTCTAGTATTAATAAATTCACATAAATACAAATGGTTGAAAACCTCTGGCTCAGACAATATATTAAACAACTCCACGACGTGGCTATTTCTGTTGGCAAGGCTTTTGCGATAACTTTGTGTTTTTCAGATTAACATGTAAAAATTTACTAATTATGCTTGGCATCTAGACAATCTGCTCCCTGACAATGAGGCATTGTGGAAGTCTTTGTTGGTGGTTGAAACAGTTAAACTTGTCATATGTATGGTTAACAAGGACATATCATCCCACAAAGTCATTCAAATAGACAACTTATGGTGACAACACAAGTGTTCCTTGGAATCATCAGGCAAAGTGTTAAGCAAACCCTGATTAGTGTACTGTAATAGTAGTTATAATTTTTTTTAAAATTTGTGAATGTTTTAGGTAGAATGAAGAATGACACAATACTCATTAGCAGTTTAAATTTTACTTCTTTTCTACTTTCTGTATATGTTATTCTAGTCGAAACAAAAAGCCTTCAACTTATTTTTTGTTCAATTAGGAGGTCAAGGTTGGAGCCTAAGAACTTCTATAATAAACACAGGCTTTAGAATTAAGTTTTTGTTTTAGCTTTATTTAATTAATTGCTATTATTCAGATCTACCAAGGCAGGGGCATTGTTCATTGCTTATGAACAATGACTGATGCATCCGTGTTTTTGGTGAATGGACTAAAAAATAAATACTGCAAAATTGCTAGCAGGAGTAATCACTCTCACAAGTCCCTGCTATTCCAAGAAAATTCCCTGAGTCAATTTTCTGTCTATTAAATCTTGAGGTGTTTTCCTTTCATTGCCAAAAACAGACATTTTGGTTAATGGTTTATATTATATGCATTTCCTTCTATATATATTTTCTGAACTAAAGAAGATTCTGCACTATCCAGCTAATTCTCAAAAAATTATTTTTTTTTTATCAATTACAGCATAAATGGCTTCCACTTGTATCTGTTCTCTGGAAAAGACTGATTAATTAGACTTAGAGTTGAAAAAACCAAAGTTCCACAATTAAGTACATTTCAAAAACAAGTCCAAAAAAAGTTAAAATAAAAATTTAGTAGAAATATAAATGAATATAAATGAATATTTGATCATAAGAAAACAATATTTAGGCTATAACACATAATATGAAATAGAAAATACTAGAATTGGAAGAATAAGGTTACCTATTATGAAACGGTAAATTGTAAAGTGTCTTTGATGTATCACAAGTATACTTTTATATATTTGTACTTACATGTTTGAAAAATTATCATCAGTTCACTTGTGATCTTTGTTATTTTGATTCACTGTTGTGTGTGTGTCCTTTAGAACTTTACATGGATCTCGATAGCATTCCTGGCCTGGGAATTGAGAGTTACAGCATTTCCATGACAACTTTGAATGAGGTATTCCTGAAATTAGAAGGAAAATCAGTACTTGATGAATCAGGTAAATAAAATGCATGATAATTATCATTAAAGGTATTCGCAACACCCAGTGCAGTATATGTTTCAAGAAGACACTGTTCCAAAGATGTAATTACAAAATGTGAGTTCCCACGATTAAGGCCATTCTTAAACCCCATCAATATTGCCTTGTCACTAAAACTAGCCCATTTTTCTCCACCCAAGGCTCAGTGCCCTCACCATAATCTCAGGCTGCCAAGCAATCTCAAACAAATACTTATTCTAAATCTCTCTCTTCATGCACTTGGAATTGTCATTCCACTGCCTGCTGGCCTCCATGGTTTTTGACAAGTATGCTCTAAATCTTATTGAGTATCCCTTGAGTTGTTTTTCTCTGGCTGCTTTCAAGATTCTCTTTTTGTTTTTAGCTTTTGACAGTTTGAGCATATTGCTTTTAGGGGTGAATCTTCCTGAACGTATCCACTTGGAGTTTGTTGAGTTTCCAGGATGCATAAGCTAGTGTTTTCAAAAAAATTTGGAAAAATTTTAGCTGCCATTGCTTTAATGCTTTCAAATTCTTTCTATCCTCTCATTCTGGAACTTCCATTATGTATATGTTGGTATGTTTGATAGTATCCTATATTTCTCTGAGACTGTTCATTTTTCTTTATTCTTTTTTCTTTCTGCTCCTCAAATGAAATAATTTCAATTTATTTTTTGTCATGTTCACTGATTCTTTCTTGTCTTAACTCTTTCTTTGAGTCTCATCTTAATCTGGTAGAATTTACCTTTAGCATAAAGGACATCTTTTAGCATTTGGGGTTTTTGAGTTTTTTAATTTTATATTGAGCTAAACATTTCAAAATTAATATAAAATATGAGTCTACAGACACACACAAAAAAATTTAAGAACACTAAATAATACTTTAGAACAAAACTATGCCATTTCTGTAAACCAATGATCAAGAAAAAAATCTTTTTGGATGGTATATATTTACTGTCTTCAAGCTCACCCTCTTTTCTTGTGTTCAGACTGTTTTGAAGCCCAACTAATAAATTCTTCATTTTAATACTGTATTTTTCTTTTCTCATGTTCTACTGAAATTCCTCATCTGCTCACTAATATTGTCCATATTTTCTAGCAAAACCTATAACATATTTATTATAGTTACTCATGTATTTTAACTCCAACATGTGAACCATGAGACTGATGACCCTTATTAGTACTGATTTTATTTTATTTTTTCTCTTTCTTATGGGTGAAATTTCCTGCTTCTTCACATGTCTTGAAAGTTTTATTTTATCATAGAAATTACTGTTAAAAACAAAACAAGCAAACAAAAAACAGTAACTACTGAAGTAAGCAATGCCCAGAAAATGGCATGGCTCTAACTCTGCCAGTCTGCTGATGTGGATGGACTAATTTATCTGATTTGTAATTGACAAGTGTCTGGATTTTTGCACAGCTTTTATTACATTCAGCTCACCCCCAGTTTCAAATGTTTTGAAGAACAGTCACGTCTTTCCCTTCAACGTGACTTCAAATTATAGCACTGGCAAAATTCTATGGATCTATGATATACAGTTCCACTACCAAATTACTCAATAATGGGAGAAATCTTCAACCTGCCACCATTATCTATTTACTTTTTTCACCAGTACATCTCTCTCCACCCTCTTTTCCCTGACAAGCTCTCAGTGGACTGATGTATACACAAAGGAAAGCCAGCACAACTTGATGATGTCTTACTCAAGACCCTGGCCTCTTTGTGTGTACCCTCTCAGTCTTTCCTTCCTGCCCCCAGCCATTTGGTATACTGATCCTAAGCACTTATGAAAGGCCCATGAGAAAAAACTGAAATATGTCGTGAACTTATTTTGTGACTTAGGTACCACATTATTCTAGTCAGTCACACCAGCCTATGTGTGACCATAAGAATTTGTTTAATCTGGGCTGCTTGCTTTTCTTTCGGGCATACAATATTTTCTCCTTTGTCCTTTTCTGGCATTCCTTAAATATGAAAGCAGCCACAGGAATATTCTTTCCTACGAAAAGCTCCTCTTTTTGAGAAAGTGAGTCTACCTTTCTTGTGCTCTCCTCTATATGAAGGATTAAAAATATTATATTCTCTTGCGACTAACTAGACAGTCTCTTACAACTTACTAGAAGCAGAATATCCCCAAATTATTCTATTAATGTATTTTGACCAATATCTTAAGACCTTTATTTCTTTATTCATAGTATGTTTTTTGTGTCTGTGGTTGTGCTTGGGACATTTATGTGTGTGTGTGTGTGTGTGTGTTTTGAGGTTTGATATCAGCCTGGTTTTCGCATTCTATGATGGACATCATCTTGAGTATCCAGGGACGTAGAGAACGTACAAGAGTGCAGTCTCAAGTATAGATTTGTAATCTCTCCAGGAATAACAATTTATGGTTAACTTCCAACTTGTGGCATGTCAATTTGTAGCTTAATTGACCATAAAAGATAATTGTTTCCATTACAAAGTTCCACATCACACCTAGGCACGGTGATTACCTTGCATATTGATCTTAACTTCCTTAATGTATTGTTTGTATCCAAATTATCTAAGATCTTTCTTGCCGGAAGCCGCAACCCCTAAAGAGGCAAAATGGAGGTGACCCGAAAAGGGGACAAACGCTGACAGGGAGCAGAGCCCCAGTGGGAAGCGGCCATGCTGGAGGCAGAGCCCCATGGGTCCTACTGAAGGGCTCCTTTGGGCCTTCAAGGAATGCCTGCTTAGGCTTGAAAAGCACGGCCCTTGATAAACGAAACAATTAGCCAGAATGTGCAAGGATGGGGAATTAGCAGTAAACCTATGTATGGGAACGCAAAAGGGCTTGACAGCAAAAATTTCCCCCTGAAGGGACAAGGGAATGTTTTACTACCCCCTTGCCCATGAAAATTTGCAACCTTTGGCTAAAAAAGAAAAACAAGTACTTTCTCACACCCTTTATAAGCAACAACATTGACAGTTATGATTGATGAGGAAGTGAGAAACTGAGACAGAGTATCTCCAAAAACAGGTGTTTTCGGGAAAAACAAGTCACAGACATGCCTTTTGGTTTAAGGAACATTATAGTTTAATTAGAAAGAGGGTTAAAATTAAAGTAAGGATTAGAATTAAATAAATAGCAGTTATAATTAAAAGATAAATGTTTATTATAGATGTAGGTATTAGTTAAATATAAGTAATAGAAGGAATAGGAAATAATTAAGTTTTAAGGTAAACTTAAAATTATACACACTTAATGTAGGTTTAAAATTAAATACATTTAGGATTAGAAGTAAGATTGATTTCATATATAAGTGTAGATTTAGACTTAAGTTTTGTTTAGAAATATAAAATGTAAAATAGGTGATGAGAAAATAGCAAGTAATATAGATAAGGCAATTAAAATTAAGAAAGTTAAATTTTTATAGAGTATTAAAAATTCATACAGGGTAAGATAAGGGCAGTTATATAAAAGAAAAAACAAGTCAATATATTACTGCTAAAAGTGTATATAAGTGTAGGATTAAGAAAATAGATTAGTAAAGGAAAATAAATAGAATAGCGAAGGAAAGAGATTCAGTTGGCCTAGAGGTCACAGGTTGTGGCTGATAAATTCTTGGCAGCTGGTGTTTTGTTCAGACATAAATAACACCACGGGTAGCAGGAAGGAACAAAATGAAACTTGTAAAGGTCAACTTCCCCATAAACAAAAGAAAAAACATGATGCAAACGTTTAATGTGTAACATGGGATACATTTTGTGGGTAGGGGGGTCAGAAAAAAAACTATATAAGCATGTAAGAATTGAATAAAAATTGGCAAAATCTTGAACTCTACCCCAGCAGGTGACTCCTGTCGTTCTTCTTTGCCGTTCCTGATTCTCCCCATTCAGGCTCTGACTCTCTCCTGGAGCTGGACTCTGGCACTTTCTACTCCTTTTGTTCAAAAAATTAATCTTCCAACTATTTTTCTAGTTTACGGCAGCAACCAGTAATATCACATAATGCCTATAGTCATGCAAATGACTCTTAATTGCAATCACTTTGATAGAACAAACTCCTACAGTATGAATAAAGTGCATTTGAAGTGTGATTTTATGAGTTACTTATTTTGTTTTGCAGATATTGCCATTTTGGGAGAAGTACAAGCAGAAAGAGCTAGAGAAACAGAAAGTCTCGTTGAGATGGAACAAGTTATCTCTTCACTAAACGACATAAGAAATACAATAGGTGGTGTGGCTCTCTGGCGACAGCAAGTCTGTACAATTGCAAGGGTTCGTTTATTAAAGTTAATGCACGACAGAAAAGCTCTTTTATCTCTGTAAGTATCAGAGTGCCTTGGATGTTTTAAAGTCAATGCATTAAAAAGCAAATCCAAGATGTAAAAGCAAGAGAATAAATTTAAAAAAATAAATTTCAGCATTTTCAAAACTGGATAAAGTATAATACCCAGTAGACCTGGTAGTTACCCATAAGGAAACTGGAGGGTGGAATTTGTAATGTATTAGACACAATTTTAGAGAAAAAAATTGAAGTTATGCAGATTTTCCTGGAATATTTCCTCTCTTAAATTCTCTACTATGGTAGGTGGCAGACACATTGGGATGTGGACTCTCTTTCTCGTATCTGCATGCCAGTGCCCATTTTTGATGCTATATGGTTATCCGACTGACTCTTCCCTGGGTGTCATAGCTTCCCTCCAGTTCTCTTAAGTAAAAGAAGCTCATTCTCCATACCTATGTAATAGGCATCATCCCTGCTCCCAAGAATCTCATCACCTCCCATTAGCACCCTGGTGCCCATGGTACCTTGGCTGTCAATTGATACCCTTTCTCTGAAAACTTTGTTTAAACAATAAATAGAAGACCTGGCATATAAGTGAATCTTAATAAATACTTGCTAAACAAATAACTAATGAGAAACCCATGAGAAATGTTGATGTGATTTAAGAAATTTTAAGTTTTAGTATGATTTAAGAAAAATCTTTAATATGAATATGGCAACACTGTATGGAGAGTCTAGAAAGAGACAAGAATGAAGGTATGTCAGTAATTTAGCAAGATTTCAGACAAGATGTAATTATAAATTATTAGCTTTTACATTTCAGTCTCTATTTTGAGTAAATTTTTGTATATGGTGTGAAGTAAGGGTTAAAGTTCTTTTTTGCATATAAATATCCAGTTGTTTCAGGACCATTTTTCAAAATATTTTTTTTCCTCATTGAATTATCTTGGTATCTTTGTTGAATATCAATTTGCCAATTATATATTTGCCTATTTCTAAAGAGACTATTCTTTTCTATTAACCTATTTGTTTTCATGTGAATACAACATTGTCTTGATTACTGTAACTCTATAATAATTGTTAAAATTAGGTAGTATAAGTCTTCCAGTTCTGTTTTTCCTTTTAAAATTGTTCTTGCTACAAAATTTCTATAAGAAAAATCAGGACAAAATCCTAGAGACCTTGGGAAGATACGGCAAATATTTCATAATACAAAAGAAAAAATCATTTAAAAATCCATAAACTAAGGATTGTTAAAATTAAAAACTTCTGCTCTTTAAAAAATAGCATTGTAAAATGAAGACAAGTCACAGACTAGCAGAAAATATTGACAAGTCATATATTTGACAATTGACTTTTATCGAGAATACATAAAGAATTCTTACAAATCAATACTAAAAAACAAGTAAACAGCCGGGTTCGGTGGCTCAGCCTGTAATCCCGTGCCTTTGGGAGGCTGAGGTGAGTGAATTGCCTGAGCCCACAGGTTTGAGACCCACCTGGGCAGCGAGACCTCATCTCTACAATAAATAAAAAAAAAAAAGAAATCAGCCAGGCGTGGTAGCACATGCCTGTAATTCCGGCTACTTGGAAGGCTGAGGCGGAAGGATCACTGGAGCCCAGCAGGTCGAGGCTGTGGTGGCCAGGAGCGGCCACTACACTCCAGTCTGGGCGACAGAGTGAGACTCCAACTCAAAAAAAAAAACAAGTAAACAATTAAAAAGATATAATTAGAAATCAGGAATGAAGATATATTTTGAAGTAAAAAGATAATGACAGTATAGTAAGATTTTCTATTTATCTTAAATGAGAAATGTAAAAAATAAGGAGTAAAAAACAATTTTAAAATTTGATCCTGGAGATAAAGAAATCATGTGCTCACTAACAAAAATAAGTACTATAAGAACAGTGGACATTAAGAATTTAGAAAATAAAGTGTTGATGAATTAACCAGTAGAAAGAGAGGGCATCACCCTGGAAGCAAAGCAAAGAGGCAGAATCTGGCCATGTCGTTTAAGGACAAATATCCCATGAAATTGTATGGGATAACTAGTGACCAGAAAACAATAAGGGAAATGAGCAAACAATATATCTATGGTTTATTGCCTCCTATTCGGAGGTAGGAAAAGGACAAAATATTTAAAAACTGAGATAGCTATGTGTTTAATTTTTATAATTTCTTGATCCCATCACATTATAATCTACCCAAACAGATTTAGGTTGGGAAACAACAGTGCCTTCACACTGACAATTTTCTTCCGTGTAGGCTATTGATTCTGGCTGTTGGATTGACTCCTTTTCTTCTGGAGCGTATCTTTGTGAAAATATATCATAACAGTTACACTTGGGAACTTTCTCCTCATTTGTACTTCCTTACTCCTGGACAACAACCACATGATCCTCTCACTCAATTATTGATCATCAATAAAACAGGTAATATATAACTTCCAAGTACAATGACCATTCAGAGCATCACATAGAAAACATAATCATGAGAAAGAAAACTGAGCCCTGACTTCTTCAGCATGTGTTAAAAACAATTTATGAGGCTTGAGGATAATGAATGCAAGCCCCAGTGAGCAGGGAGTAAGATGTAGCTTTCAAAGAAGAAATAAATTAGCGGGCAGTAATTTGCAAAATTAAAGCGTTTGTGCTTTTAAAAAGCACTTTTAACACCTTGATTGAGATTCATGTGCCATATAATGTATTCACTTAAAATGTGCAATTTGATGTTTTTAGTGTGTTCACAGAATGCTGTAACTATCACTACAATTCATTTTAGAATATTTTCATTACCACAAAAGACACCCCATACTCAATAACAGTTATTCTCGCTTATTTCTCTCCCTGACCCCCAGTCCTAAGCAAACACAAATTTACTTTCAGTTTCCATTGATTTGCCTACCCTGGACATTTACTGTCAGTGGGATCATATATGACCCTTGGCGATTAACTTCTTTCACCTGGAATGTCTTCAAAATTGTAGCATGTATCCATGAATCAATACCTCACTTTTATTATTGAGTAATGTGTACCACATTTTATTTCTTATTCATCAGATGAATATTTTGGTTTTTTCCAATTGGCTTTTATGAATAGTACTGCTATAAATATTCATGTACAACTTTCTGTGTGAACATACGTTTTCATTTCTTCGGGATAGCATCATAGGAATTTTTGGGTCATATGGTGTCTATGTTTTTAGCCTTTTAAGGACCTGCCAAACCATTTTACAAAGTAACTACACCACTTTATATTCACTCCAGCAATTCTTGAGGGTTCCAATTTCTATACATCTTTGCCAACACTTGTTACTTTCTGTTCTTTTTTTTTATTACATGCATTATAGTGTGTGTCAAGGGACATCTTGTTATTTTGATTTGTGTTTTTCTAGTGGGTAATTATGTCAAACATCTTTTCATTTGCTTATAGATCAATTGCACACCTTCTTTGAAGAAATGTCTATGTTCTTTGCCTATTTTAAAAATGTGTTATTTGTCTTTTTTTTAAATCGAGCCCTAAGTAGTGTTCTTCATATATTCTAGTATAAGTCTCTTATCAGATTGAGCAGATCCTCATTATTTGCAGATCCTGTATTTATAAATTTGTCTACTCACTAAAATTTATTTGTAACCCCAAAATAAATAGTACTTTATTTGTAGTACTTTAGTGGTATTTGCAGATATGTTCAGAGAAGTGAAAATTTTTAATCATTGGATGCACATATTTCTAGCTGAGATTGAACAAAGCAACACTCTGTCTTCTGGTTTCAGTTCTCAAATTTGTCTTTCTTTGTGGTCTTCTGGTATTTCTAAGAGCAAGAAGGCTGTGATGTGTTTTTTCCTAGTTTGTTGAATGTTTTCATCATGAAGGAAAGTTGGATTTTGTTAAATGTTTCTTGTTTATTGAGATGATCATGTGGTTTTTGTTTTTCATTTGTTGGTATGATGTACAATATTCATTTATTTTCAGATGCTAAACCAACCTTGCATCCCTAGGATAGATTCTAGTTGGTCATGTTTTATAATCCTAATTTTTTTTTTTTGAGTCAAAGTCTCATTCTGCTGCCCAGGCTGGAGTACAATGGCATGCTCACTGCCACAGCAGCCTTGACCTGCTGGGCTCAGGTGATCTTTTTGCCTTAGTCTTCCAAATAGCTGGAACCACAGACCCGTGCCACCATGCTCAGCTAATTTTTTTGATTTATTGAAAAGATGAGGTCTTGTTACATTGCCCAGGCTGGTCTCAAACTCTGGGATCAGGCAATACTTTTGCCTCTGCCTCCCAAAGTGCTAGGATTACAGGCATAAGCTACCGTGCCTAGCAATCCTTTTAAATGTGCTGTTCAATTGTTTTTCTGGTATTTTGTTGAGAACTTTTTGCATCTCTATTCGTAAGAGATATTGGTCTACAGTTTGAATATTCTTGTGATGTCTTTGGATATGCTAATATAATGCTAGCTACAGAGAATAAGATATCAAGTATTTCCGGCACTTCAATTTTCGGGGGTATTTCATGAAGGACTGACAAATCTTTGGATATTAAGTAGAAATTTGCTAGCGAAGCCATCTGAGTGAAAGATTTTCTTCATGGGAAGTTTTGTAATTAGCAATTAAATCTCTTAATTAATACAGGGCTCTTCATATTTTGAATCTCAATTTAATAGTTTGTCTTTCTAGGATTTATTCCATTGGACCTATATTATCTAATTTTGTATTATAGGGTTGCTCACAGTATTCCATTCAAAACTTTTTATCTATAAGATTGGTATTTATAGCCCCTTTTCATTTCTGATTTTAATAATTCTAGTTTTATTTTTTATGGGTTATCTTAGTTAAGAGCTTGTCAATTTTTCTGAAGCTTTAAGAAATTCAACTCTGGTTTTATCAATTGCCTCTATTGTTTTTCTATGGTCTTTGTCACTCATTTACAATCTAATTTTTTATTTATTTCTGGTCACCTTGGTTTTTGTTCTTTTTTCAATGACTTAATATAGAATGTTCAGTTATTGAGTTGAGATCTCTCTTCCTTTATTTAATATAGGTGTTTGCAACTATAAACTTCTCTCTTAGCACTGTTTTAGCTGCATCTCATGAAGTTTGGTATGTCATGCTTTCTTTTTCACTCAACTCAAAATATTTTTTAGTTTCCACTGTGATTTCTTTTTTGACCCAGGGGCTATTTAGAAGTGCCTCATCTAATTGCACATATTTCTGAATTTTCCAATTTTCTTTCTTTAGCTGAATTTTAATTTCATTCCGTTATGCTCAGAGATCAGAGTTTATATTATTTCAATCTTTTTAAATGTATTGAGGTTTGTTCAATATCCTTGCATGTAGCTCATCTTGGAGAAGTATTCCATGCGCACTTGAGAAGAATGTGTGGGGGTTTCTGGTGAAGTTTTCTGTATTTCTCTTTTCCATTCTGTCAAGTTTGTGCTATGGATTTTGGTTCTCTGCTAAGAGTATATGTGTTTATGAAGGTTATAACTTCCTACTGTCTTTACACATTTATCATTATAAACTGACTTTCATCATTTCAAATAACATTTCTTGGTTTATTCTATTTTTTCATGTATTAGTAAAGCCATTCCAATCTTCCTATAATTTTGTTTCACAAAATATATTTTCCACCTTTTATTTTCAATCTGTTTGTACCAATTAAATGTAATATGTGTCTTCTATAAACAGCATACTATTGAATAGTGTTTTTTTAGTTCAATCTGACAATCTATGCCCTTTGAGATTATTAGTTATTATATCCACATTTAATATTTTTACTGATAATGTAGGACTTATGCCTGCAATTTCATTGTTTTCCGTATGTCTTTTTTTGTTCCTCTATTTCCTCCTTTGCTGTTTTATTTTGCATTGAGTATTTTCTAGTTTGATTTTTGTTTTTTTTAGAGAGCAGGATTTATTGAGAGGACAGAAAAGCTCCCACAGTGGGACGGGACCGTATGGGGTTGCCCTAGTCTAACATTTTAATTATCTTCATAAGTTTTTATTATATTTTTAAATTACATTCTTGGTGGTTATTCTTTAACTTGATATATACATCTTAAATTATCTAAATATACTTATGGTTTACACAAATTTAAGATTAATATAACAAAGTCTATAAATATATACTTGCTGTCCTTTCTTTTCTCAGCTTCTTTAAAAGACATAAAATCTTGTAAAGTAATAATTATAACAATATATTTCTGGTTTTAAAAACATATAGATGTAATGTTAATAATAACATCAAAATGGGGATAGCAAATAGCGCTATACGGAAGGAATATAACACATTGAAACTAAGTTTTTTTATAATTTCTAGTTCTTTTCACTTGTTCCTGTGAATTTGTTATCATCTAATGTGATTTCCTAACTCCAATACAGTTATGCTTTCACTTGCCTCTTTTGTGCTGCTATTGTCAAATATGCTACATATTTATATGTTGTAGATGCAATAATAAAATTATATACATAGTTTTATACAACTGCTTTTTAAATAATGGAAGAAAGGAGAAGAAATATACATTTATTTGGGCTATTATAGTCATATAATTATGCTTATTGATTCTCTTTGGCCTTTTCACTTAAATTCAAATTTCCATCTAGGGTCACTTGCTTTCAGTTTTAAGTATTTCTTGTAAGGCAGGTCTGCTAGTAACAAATTTGCTGTTTTTGATGATCATGGAAAGTTCTGTTCTACATTCACCTTTGAAAGATAATTTTACTAAATATAAGGTTTTTGGCTGAAAAGCTTTTTCAGCACTTTGTATAATCCCACCATGTTCTGACCACCCTGGTTTCTGATGAGAAATCAGTTAGTATCTTATTGGTGTTTTCATGTACATCACTAGTTATTTTTCTCTTGCTTTTTTCAAAGGTTTCTCTTTGCCTTTGGCTGCACCCAAGTTTACTCCAATGTGTCTGGTGTGGATCTTTTTGCATGTATCCTACTTGGAGTTGACTGAACTCCCTAGATGTATACATTACAGTTTTTAATCGAACTTGGGAAGTTTTCAGTCATTGTTTCTTCAGCTATTTTCCTCTTTTAAAAAAATCTCTCTCCTCTACTTGCAGTACTATTATCACATGTGAAATAGTGTGAGCAAAAATGTTCCACACTTATCTGAGGTTCTGTTTATTTTACTTGAATTTTTTCCCGTTCTTCAGATTGTATAATGTATTTCAATATGTATACAAATCTGCTAATTCTTTCATTTGCCCATTCATATCTACGTTGAGCTCTCTCAGTGAATTTTTTATTTCATTTATTATAATTTTTAACTCCAGAATTTCTAGTTGGTTCTTTTTAAAGTATTTTGCATTTCTTTCCTTTTTTTTTTTTTTTTTTTTTTTTGAGTTGGAGTCTCACGCCTTTGCCCAGGCTGGAGTGCAGTGGCACGTTCACGGCCACTCCAGCGTCAACCTGCTGAGTTCTAGCAATCCTTCCGCCTCAGCCTTCTAAATAGCAGGAACTACAGGCGCATGCTACCACACCCAGCTATTTTGTATTTTATTGTAGAGATGAGGTCTTGCCAAGTTGCCCGTCTGGTCTCGAACCCACGGGCTCAGGCAATCCACTCACCTCAGCCTTCCAAAGTGCTGGGATTACAGGCTCAGCCACCGAGCCTGGCCTTTTTCATTTCTTTATTAGCATTATCTATTTAAAGAGACGCTGTCATCATACCTTCCTTTACTTCTTTAAGTAGTATTTTTTTTTTAGTTTTTTAGGCATATTTATAACAGCTGCTTTGAAGTTTTTGTTTTCTAAGTTTGCTGTATGAGCCTCTCAAAGGCAGTACCTGTTGCCTTTTTTTCCTGTATGAGAGTAACACTTTCTTAGTTTTTAGCATGTCTTATAATTTTTAGTTGAAAACTAGACATTGAAAATAATACATTATAGTCACTCTAAATAATTATATTCCATTTCTTTGGGGCTTATCATGATTTGCTTATTTGTCTAGTGACTTGATTGGATTATTTTAGTGAATTCTATTTCTTCTGCCTTGTACAACACTGGTGCTGCTTTTCAGAGGGCATAACCTTGGCCATGGGCATAGTAAGGCTTTCTGAGATGGCAGTGGGCTTAGTAAGGCTTTCTTTGTCTTTTTCTTTGATGTCTTTGGTAAACTAGCTGGCTCTAAGGGTACCACATTCAGATGTTAGTCTCCACTAATTGGAGACTGATTGGTCTATTGTTTCCAAAATGCCCATGAGCATACATTCCCCCCACATTCTGATCCAATTACAGTAGCTCTGTCTTATCCACAGAGAATATATCCCAAGCCCCCAGTGGATGCATGAAATCATGGATAATACAAAACCTGATTGCAGTCAAGAGGAACACATTTCTATTCATTTCTCCCACCAATACATTTAATGCTTTTTTCCATTATAACTAAGCACTTATGCAGTGTGGCTAAAACTTCTGCAGTTTAAGGTGCAACTAAACTAGTATAAATTTCCTTTTATTGTCCTAATTTTGCAAAGGGAAGATTTGTTTTTACCATAGATTTTAGCAACCTCAGCATATGATTTTTTTTTCTTCCCTTAAATCAAGAACTTCCTTTTTTTATTTTCACTTACCCGAAGCACTTTATGGCTCCTCTTTGGCATATTTAATTGCCAGCATCATCACTACTATTGCACTTTGGGGCCACCGTTAAGTAACATAAGGGTGACTTGAATACAGCACTATGATTGCCATGACAGTTAATCTGATCCCTAAGGCAGCTCCTAAATGACTAATGATCAAGTAGCGGACATGCTAAACTAAGGGATGATTCACATCCTGGGTGGGAGGAAGCAGGACGGTGGGAGATCTTATCATGCTACTCAGAATGGCGTGCAATGTAAAACTTGTGCATTGTTTATTTGTAGGTTTTCCATTTAATATTTTCAGACTGTAGAAAGTAAAATCACAGACAGGGGAAGCTCCTATAAATATGGTCTTGTTTGTAGGGTGGGTTCCCATAATTTGCGTACTAACAAAATCGCCGTGGTTTTTAGTGCACTCTTAGGCTTGAACTTCCCAAAACTCTGTCCCAGATAAAGATAGTTTCTCTGGGAAGAGTTTCAGCACTCTCTGTTCTTGTGGTATCCCTGAGGAAAACCTGTGCACCATTGCTCCAAGATATGGAAGCATAGACCGTGGCCCAATTCTCTTGCAGTGGAACAGGGTGCTTGAGCTGGAGTAGTAGTAGCCTCTGGTTTTCTCAGCTTACCTCTCTGTCATAGAGACTCTCTTGTCATGGACACTCTGCCCTTCAAGTCGGATGGGGCAAGGATGATTGGGCCCCAGTATTTTGGACTTTTGTGCCTAGGATAGAACTTCCACCTTAAGAGTAGATAATGGGTAGAAGAAGAGATCTCTCAGTCACTCTTGCCTAATACTGAGCTTCTGCAGCATGGAGCTGGAGGATTAAGAGAAGTTGGTAGATTGTCTCTCCCAGGAAGATACGATAGCCCTCAGCTGGGCTTGGAGAGGAAGAACCCTTGAGATTTTTTCAGAATAAGCTTCTGTTATGTTGATCTGGGAGGGAGGGAAGTGGGGAGTGAAGGTATCTGGTTGTAGCTCAAATGCCACACTTTTTCAGTGTTCTTGCTGAAATTTGATAGATTTTCTTAAATAAATGTTTCTTCACTTTCTGTTTGCCCTTAGGACAATTTCAAAAGATTTTGTTGTCTTTTAAGGAATTTTTCTAAGTTGTGGTCATTTTTCTGGCAAAAAGTTCTGCAGAGCTCCTCACATTGCCATTCTACAAGTTGTCTTCCTTTATTAAAAAACATTTTGAAAATTATTTAAAAATCTGGCAGTAGTGAAATGAGTTTTAGCAAATTTGGTGGTTAATCAGGAGAAATAATCTGTGTCATTGAAACCTTATGGGTTATGGTCATTCATTGCAGTATAAAAAATAAAAATAATTTAAAAAACGATTCCAAAAGCGATATGGTACTCCCCAAAAACTTTTACACTAGTAATAATCTCCAGCAAATAAATATGTTATGAAGTAAATCTCATGAAAGGTAAATAAATTTTTAATTCACAGTAGCAACATGCTATCATGTGGACAAATACCCTGACGGTCCATATCACTGTAAATATCACATAATAACATTAATGATCATTTGACTGCACAACTTGACTTTAAGTCTTAGTTTCTTAGTTCCATGATACCTAATATATTTAACTACACCTTAGGGGGAAGCATCGATGACTTCATACATTCTGTGGAACACCAGAACATAGCGTTGGAAGTGGATGCATTTGGAACTAGAAATGGCACAGATGACCCATCTTATAATGGAGCCATCCTAGTGTCTGGAAATAAAAATGTAAGCTTCTCTTATTTAATAATTTTTCCCAAATTGTGGAAAGTCAATATAATCTCAATATACTCAGGTCTTCAATTTAAGAAATAAAAACAAACAAAAAACAAAAAGATACTATTTTTATCACTTAGTGAATTGTATTCATTGGCATAAATATTTAAGTACATATTGATCATTGCCTACCAACACAAACTGTATATTAGCAAAATACATACTATAGAATATGTATTGTCAAGTGAATATTTAAGTCCAAAAATTCATATTTCCTCTCCATTATTTTATAATACATATAATTCTAAAACTTCTGTTTTGCTCTTAAACAATAAACACGTACCATGTGATCCTATCCTTAAGCAAAACACCTGATGTCTTAAAAATCAGATACGTGATTCTGTTTTACAATACACATTTTTTGTTTGACTTACACAGTGTTTGCTTTGACTTACACAGTGTTTTAATGTTTGTTCTTGTTTTGATTATTTGAAAACACTTTAAAAACATGATCTCTTAAGTTAAAAAATTGCATTTTGACTTATTTGCCAAAAAATCAAAGCTCTTTGAGAATTTGTAACCTTGCTTGTTATATTTTAGAATTACAGCTTTTCATTAACATGCAATGCCAAGAGATTGAATTGCTTCCCTGTTCTTATGGATATTGTTAGCAATGGACTACTTGGAATGTTTAAACCCTCAGCACGTATCCAGACTGACAGAAGCACATTTATGGATGTAAGTACGTAATCCTACTTCTGATTCCTGATTCTCCTCCATCAATAATCTTCCAAATCACCCCTTTAAATGCTAGAATCTTATTCTTCTTGAGTAAACCACTGTATAGTAAATGAAATTTTGGATTCATGATCATCAATACACTTTCAGAGCTACAATTTTAATTTTTTTTTTTTGAGAGAAGGTTTACTCCGTTGTCCAGGATGGAGAATAGTGGCATGATCCCAGCTCACTGCAAGAGTTCCATTTAAAAAATGAAAGCTAGAACTGGCAAAACATTTTTCAAAGAGAATGTGTGGTGACAAAAAGTGAAACTGTCAGGATCATGACGAGCACAAAAATAATGAACCAACAAAAGAAAGGAGGAGAGAAGGAAGGAGAGAAAGAAAGAAGAAAGGAAAGAGGAAAGAGAGGAAGGGGGGAGGGAGGGAGGGAGGGAGGAAGGATGGTGGATTTTGTTATAAAGTTTAGAAACGCTACAAGAAAAGAAATTCAGAGAAAAGTTCAGGCTAAAACTGCAGACTGTCTCCATTAGAATTACTCCAAGTTCGTGTCAAAACTATTAATTCCCTTGGCCTGCCTTAGACCTTCAAACCATCTTTTTCCACCTGTGGAGCATGAAACATCCTATTTCTAAACAAAGACCCAAATGATTGGAATATATACAGTCTTTTAAATTTAGAAACCAGAATATCTTTCATAGTTTGTAATGATTCCTTTTTGTTTTACTTTATAAATATATTTCTCCCAATCAAAGAGTTCGCGGAGCACAGGGCTCGGGTATTTTAACATTATATTAATACCCTGTACCGAGGAAAAGGCCTAGAACATGATAAGCACTAAATAACTTAACTGTTAAATTACGTGAATTTGCTAAATACATAAATTGTTAAATACATAAGTGAAAGTTAAGGTCATCACGTTATCTACATCTTACTCAATTCTAGGATTTTATGATAATATGTGCGGTCAATAATCATGCACTGATGTTTACACGAAATGTACCACAGATCCATCATCATTTTTATATATTCCAGCAAAATTTTCAATTACCTTCTCACACCATATCTCATTGCGTGCTCAGGAAATAAAAAATGTCTTTTACTGAGGTCGAGCAAGAAACTTAATCATTCACGTGAAAGGCTTTAGTCACCCATCCAGTGTTACTCCGTTTTCGAATACATGCTGTGGTTTGTTTAATTAACCTTATATGACTGTAAAGATCTTTTCAACTTTCCAGTTTCTGAGAGCAGGATACAATAATTGAGCCAATTACCTTGGACCTTCACCTATCACATCCCCCTGTCTCAACTAGAGTAGGTCCCATACCAACCACCTTGGTTGACCTTGTATTCATGTGCCCAACATGTTAACTTTAACCAATATCTTTAGCAACTCATTTTACTCTCTGTTAGACTTTACCTACTCATTGTCCCTAAGGTCTGTAGTTTGAGACCTTGCTTCTGCACTGCCTAAAGTCAATAGATTTGCCACTAAGGGATGAACCTCCACAGCCCTCTGGGTGTTCTGGAAGCATTCTGACAATAAGCTTTAACCTCACCATTCTGTTGTTAGCAAGTGTCTTTGTGATCACCAAGCTGAAGAAAGCTGGTGAGAACTTTTTTCAGTAATGTGCTTAATCAAACAATAGCTCTGTGAATCATAAAAATAAATGTGGGACTGGCTTTGAAGACAGTTTGTGAAATTTCTATCTTGAAATATTATTACAAACTGGAACAACAGAAAGTGTAACTAAGGGCAAAGGTTTTTTCGGTGTTTTCACTCTCCCTTCTAGTCCTTCATTTCTACTTTTGAATTCTCAACCAATATATATCTGGTCTCATGGCATACCTAAAAAGTTAACTTACCATCACCAAATCCTAAAATATCTGATATGATTTTTTGACTCAAATTGTCACATTTGAAATAACAAAAGATTATTTAGGAATTTGGCAATTGAATGTATCACCTGTGAATTATTTTTAAGCACCAGAATACATTTTAGAATCACCAGGCAAGAAAATAGGACAATCTTGCTCTTATCACTTTCCAAATGTTATCAATTCATTCATCTGCTTTGAATCACTGTCCTTATGTATGTGAGTATAAAGTCAAAAGTCAAGCTTCAAAACTAGAAGGATAATGAAAGAATTTGGAGGCTTCAGAAGAGACTTAAGACAGAATTGCATGAACTCAGTTTAAAATTACCTAATGCAAAATCATGTAATCTCAGTTTAAAATTTTAACAATGTATTTTGAGAAAATGAACTTTGAATTTGTTCATTCAGTTTATTGTCTTCTTTGCATTTTTAGGGCCTATCGAATGATTCATTTGCATTTCTAGGATATACCGTGTTTTGGCTGATTTTAGCATCATGTTGTTCACCTTATATTGCCATGAGCAGCATTGAGGATTATAAGGTAATAACAAGCAATTGCAACTTCCACTACTTTCTATAATTGGAAGCTGAAAAAAATATAATTATAGGCTTTTTATAAGGATGCTTATGTCTGTTTAATTGAGCAGTCAATTCCAGTATGGATTCTAAGTTACAAAAATAAAAGCAAGTTTAATAAATGAAAATATAAATAAGTAGCTGATAGAGAATTATTCTAGAAATGTATACGGATATGCAAAGAACCTGGAATAGCTAGATAGATGTGAAAAAGAAAATCAAAGTTTGAAGACTTATGCTCTGACTTTCAGGTTCACCTAGAAACTTACAGTGATTAAGAATCTAATGTACTAAGTAAGAATAATCATATAGATATGTGAAATGGAATAGACGTTTCAGAAAAGAACCCACACATATATCATCAATTGATTTTTGATAAAACTGCCACAAAACATAAATGAGGGTAAGATTAGACTTTTCAACAAATTGTGCTAGAATAAGTTGATATCTGTCTTTAAAAAATGTTAATATTCGCCTACATGATACATGAAATTATTTGAAATTAATCATAGATCTTATGGTAGACAAATATTTTTAGATGGGACAGAAGAAAATCATACCACTAAAAACATAGATAACTTGAACATCATCAAAGTTAAAATTGTTTCCTCTTTGTAACTAAAAAGGCAGCCAGGCGTGGTGACTCACACCTGTAATCCCAGCACATTGAGAGGTGGAAGAGAGAGGATTGCCTGAGCCCAGGGGTTTGAGACCAGCCTGGGCAACTGGGCAAGACTTTGTCTCTACAAGAAATCAAAAAATTAGCCAGGAGCAGTGGCACACGCCTATGGTTCCAGCTACTTGGAAGGCTGAGGTGGAAGGATTGCCTGAGCCCCAGCAGGTCGAAGTTCAGTGGCCAATGAGAATGCCACTGCACTCGAGCCTGGGTGAAAGAATGAGACTCCAACTCAAAAAAAAAAAAGAAAAGAAAAGAAAGAAAGAAAGAAAGAAGCAAGCCACAGGCTGGGAGAAAAATACTCAGAACTACTGAATCAGTATCTTCATTTTAACAAGATTGTTAAGTAATTTGCAGACACATTACAGATTCATTTGGATTAATGAAAGAGTGTCTTTGAATGAATCTTTATAAATTGTCAGTTCAAGTCGGGCTCGGTGACTCAGCCTGTAATCCTGTGCCTTTGGGAGGCTGAGGTGAGTAGATTGCCTGAGCCCGTGGGTTCGAGACCCGCCTGGGCAGCGAGACCTCATCTCAACAAAAAAATCAAAAAATCAGCCAGGCATGGTAGCACATGCCTGTAATTCTGGCTACTTGGAAGGCTGAGGCGCAAGGATCGCCGGAGCTCAGCAGGTCGAGACTGCGGTGGCCAGGAGTGGCCGCTGCGCTCCAGTCTTGGTGAAAGAGTGAGACTCCAACTCAAAAAATAAAAATAAAAAAAATAAATAAATTGTCAGTTCAACATTAGAGTGGACATACTTATATATCTGACAAAAGATTTTTATCAAGAAGATGTAAAGAACTCTTATACCTCAGTAATAGAGGATAACCTATTTTTAATGGACAAAATATTTGAACCAATATTTTGCTAAAGAAAATACACAGATGAAAATATGACTAATGTCTTGTGTAATCAGGAAAATAATCTGTTTGATAGTTCTACACATTACCTAAAACAAATAATGCTAAAATGACCAAACAATGAAGTACTATTCAGCAATATGAAAGAATTAACAACTAATAGATGCATCAATACAGATGAGTCTCAGAACCATTATACCAAGGGAATGATGACAATCACAAAAGAATACATACTGAATGATTTAATTTATATGAAATTCTTAGAAAGATAAAACTAATCTATAGTGACAGAAGGCAGACTTGTGGGTGCTTGTAACCAGCAGCAAAGACTCTTGACTGCCAAAGAGAATGGGAAACTTTGGGGGATGTTTTGTACCTTAATTATCATTGTGTTACAGGAATGCATGCATTCATCGAAGCTCATTCAACTGTACTTTTAATACAGATACTTCTTGTTTGAAAATTATACCTCAGAAAAGCTAATTAAGGAGAAATTGTTGACATCAAAGAAAATGATATTTTGGAAACATGAACACTGGAAAGATGAAAAGAAAACTCCAATGTTGAACTGACAACTTATAAACATTCATTCACAGACACTCTTTCATGAATCCAAATGAATTTATAATGTGTCAACAAATGCCTTGAGAATCTTGTTAAAGTGAATAATATTTGTAGCTATAATCTAGAATGATTACAAATAAAAATTTTTGCTTGAACAGTTTCTTGCATAATCCACATTTCCTTAAACTTAAAACTGAAATATCACTTTGTTTCTTTGCTGTCTCCTAATCAGAACAAAGCTTGGTCCCAGCTACGGATTTCAGGACTCTTCCCTTCTGCTTACTGGCTTGGGCAGGCACTGGTGGATGTTCCCCTGTTTTTCACGATCTTCCTTTTTATGTATATAATGGACCACATTTTAAACTTCCATGACACTATATTTGCAGTTTTGAATCATATTGTTCAAGTAAGTGAAAGTATTTATAGAACAAATATCATTGTATGATTTAGTCAGAAAATTTGAAAATTTAAACTTTTCATTAATATTTATATAGTCCTAAGTTAAATAACTATAAAATCCTGTGCTGTAGCACTGTCTTGGATCCCAAATATTTTCCTGGATTGCATTTGTCTGTAACTAAGCTTAACATTCCTGTTGATTTCAGATCCCATGTGCTGTTGGTTTTTCCTTTTCCCTTATCTTCATGACATATGTGATTTCGTTCATTTTTCGCAAGGGGAGAAAAAATAGTGGCATTTGGTCATTTTGCTTCTATGTTGTAAGTATGCTTATTGTAGGCATTTATTGTATATATTTAACAAAGAGCTCTGAGTGATATTTTAAATTTTATCCTCAGTTGAATGATAATATTCGGTCTAAAATATTTTACATTTGCCTATTTACGTATCCTTTTCAAAATCTGCACCTTTTTCTTTTCCTATTTCCATTCTTGTATTTCTTTAAAAGTAGCCAAATTTCTTCTGGAACGATAAAATATTAAGCTAGAAAGAAACCTGGAAGCCATCTATATCATCTTTTTACCGAACAACAAATAAGCCCAAAGACTCCCCACAAACACAAGATTACCCATTCTGTCACTAGCATGGTTAAAACTAGGAATGATTTCTCCAGACTCTACTGAGAATTAATTCCATAAAGCCACATTTATTTTAACTAAATTAAGAGAAAAAAGTTTGTAATTCATAAGTATCTATTCTAATTTCCTGCAATTTTAGCATGGCAAAAAAGTAAATTATCAGTTCAATAAAGATTGCTGACTTCTGCAATGTGTTACAAGTTAAGATTGGCAATGGGAGAAAAGATAAAATATACAGTCTCAACCCTGAAATAGATCTCAAAGCAGAAACAGATTAGTAAACAGGCACTTATTAAAAGCATCATAAGAAAAAAATTGTCTATGGATAGATAATAGAATTATTTTCTATCTTAAAAGTCAATTATACAACCGCGTAATAAAGAGGTCTAGGAAAAACAGATAAAAGAGAGATTAATTTATGAAAATAGGAGCAGATGTTTTAAAAGGTAAAACCTATAAAAGCAAGATTTCAACAGATAAGAAGTCTGAGGGCACAAATATAAAATGAGAAATAAATGGAAGCCTAGAAGGTAGAAAAACCAGGCTTATCCCAGAAACTGGTAAAAATCTCATGTGGATATAGACAGAAAATGAGGTGCATAATAAACATGGTCATAGTCATAGCAAAAATAACGGTTGGAACCCTGGCTGTCCTTAAATGATGTGCTCAAGAATTTATTCCATAGACTGCAGAAGAGAAATATGATCAGAGGTAAATTTTTAGGAAGAAGACTTTAACAGCCATAAAAATGATAGTTTGCAAGACAGAGAGATTAAGAGTACAAAAACATTTAGGAGGTCTTTGCAGTGCTTTAGAAAAGAAAGTCTAACGACTTCGGGGGTACCTGAATTTTGTATTCTAGTACTTCTGCTTAAGCCATTCCAGGCTGTTAAATGCTTATATTTCTCACTGATAGTCAGCAAAAGTCTTCTTTTAGTCTTGTTTGTTATTCCTTTAGATACTAATTTCAATTTTTCCCTATTTCTGCTTATCTACTACTGTGAATTTTCCCTCCAAAGACAATGCACACCAATTTTTTTCCCTTTCTTTGATTGAAATATTCTGTATATTGGATCCTAGATTTACCAAGTGATCTTGCATTCAGGAAACTCAAGGCTAAAGGAATTTGGCTGTCACTGAAATAACATGTTAATGGATATATTCTGATTTCAATTTGGTTTGTGAGGTTAGAATTGAAATTAGTAATAGCTTCTAGATGAGCCATCTCAATTTGGAGCTTATATTAAAATTCAGAGTGATTAACATTCATATTTGTATTTTCTTTAGATGACCGTATTCTCTGTGGCTGGATTTATGATTAGTACCTTTGAAACCAGTCTACAATTCTTCATCACCTTTTTCATACCACCTGCCACATTGGTTGGCTGTTTGTTCTTATCTTTTCATGTAAGTAACACCACCTCCACTGTCTATCACAGTGTCCTGGAACTCACGACCAACTGGAAAGCATTGCCCAGTGTTGGGACACTAGTACAGTATGTTGAACTTGCATGAGGCTTGAAGATTTCTACCTCATGGAATCCAGTTGATTTTCTCCCAGACAGGACAATATGCTCCAGCTGACCTGGAGTAGAAAATCTGGTCCTGGTTAATGCATGGGGATGAAGGGTCATGGGTGGTGGAAATAGAGAAGCCCTTCTACTCGTTTGGGGTCTTGATCACTCTTGGGCATGTTTGGCTTTAGAAGGAGGCAAAGGAAATGTCAATCATCCTTGCGACTTCAGGGTTTTAAAGATGTATCCAATATAAATAAAGTCCCCTTTTTCTGGCTAATTGATACTTATGCGTCTACAAAAGGAAAAATGTTTAGGGGTATATCTTTGGGAAAGGAAAGGAATAGAAGATACCCCACGAAGAGGAACAGTGAGCACAGAAAGGTGTGGAAAGCTCTGTGTGAGAAGAAACCCTGTCCCTCACTGCTTGAGGGGTTAGTACCAATCCTCAGAACTCTCTAGCCACGTGATTAGCAACTGATAAATACTATTGCTTCAAATTAAAGCTCATAGACCTCAGGAGGAAAGAGAGCCCCTCGCTACCTGAAACTCATGATAAAGTCAAAGGACATGGTGGCAGGGCTGTTTAGGGCCAATTCGCACGTTTGTGGACAAAATGCACAAAACAAAAATTCTATTTAACAATTCTGTTTTCTTTTGCAGTTTTTTTTACAGTCTTTCAATGGTGAAGAATCAAGTGACATGTTGCCAGTTCTGGTATTCCTAATTGTAAGAACAGACTTCTTTAAAATTATTGTGGTTTCATTATGCTTATTTTAATTCCTGTACATACTGTGAAACTTTTTATTAAGGTGGAGATATAGATATCTGTAACCTAAGAAGATATAATGTTTGTAAGATATGGAGTGGTCACTTTTCTAAAGATCAACTGACTAAATAATGTGCCTCCTAAATTTTCAGAACACTGTACAACAATTAGAGGAAATGACATAAAGTTATGGTATCACATCATTACAGTTATTTCTAATACTTCTTTAGACAAGTATGGGAATGAATTTGATAGGTTCGTAATTTGTCAAATAGGTCGTTGGACTTTTGTAATGATTTCACTGAAAGTGTTTTTATAGAAGTCCAATTATTTCCAGTTATTATTTCTAGTTCATCTGTTATTAAAATAATCACTTTTCATCTTTCTAATTGTGCCTATCTCTCTCTTTATTCCCAGCCTATTCTCCACTTTATCATTTTTCTTTTTATCCTTCGGTGTCTGGAATGGAAGTTTGGAAAGACATCAATGAGAAGAGATCTTTTCTTTAGGTTGGAAGAAATCAAATTGAATTATTTTATTTTGTGGATCAATATTTAAAATGTCTTTTCATGCATAGAACAAAAAGGTACCAAGTGCTAGGATTGGTTGCCAGTAAAAATAACATGAATCTAGATACCTAAGCCAAAGAAGACTATCACCTAGTGGAAGAAGCAGACCTGAAACATTGAGTCTTAGGGCTCCATCTGACACTAGGCACAGTGGAGCACTGGGAAAAGTTAAGCATGGCTGATTTCGTTTAAGGAACAATCTATTTGAAGAAGCTGGCAGTTGCTGGAACACTGCTCATCCAGGAAAAAGAAATAGAAGGATAGCCAACAGGCCAAGGACAGAAATATCTGTGTTCTTTTCCTGTGTTAGTGCGAAGCTCAGCAGGTAGATCACAGACTGGCTCCGTTATTCATGGGACTTAAAAGCTGAGACTTGGCACCATCCAATGATGTAACCATAAGCACCTGTTCCCTTTGTGTCTCTCATACCATATCAGTTTCATCTTTTACTGTTACCTAGTTGAATGGGAGACTGCCAAGATGGAAGCAGACCTTTGAGAAATCTTGTAAGATCAGTATGGAGGAGAAGTTCAAGGGACAAGAGACTAGAACAGCTATATTCCGGGCATGAAGACCAGACTTAGAATGGGGAAAAATAGTTAACCTGATATATATTCCAAAGAAATAGTCAGGCTTAGTAAGAGATCAAGCATCTAACTTGTATTTTCTGAGATAGTCCTGATTACAAATATTCTGTCCCATTTTCCCCATGAAAACATAATAATGGAGCATGTTGGTGCCAAAGCTAGGGTTCCCAGCAAAATTACTTCATTGAACTATGATATAAAAATACTTTTCCAGATATTAGGTTCCAAGTCACCACTGATATTGAAAGAAATAATATTCCTTTTTTTTAGATTAGAAAATATGGTTTATTTAGAAAGTAGATTAGAAAGAGAGAGAAAAGGGGGATCCACTTCCTTCAGACTGGAGAGGGGACCAGAGTTGACAGAGAAGTATGACCAAAAAAAGTAGTATTTCTACAGATCAGCCAGGAGGCTCTACAGGAATGAGGCTTGTGAAGGGAGATTATGATGGTTTATTAATTATCCAGTCTACTCAAGCAAAAGATTTTTAATATGCAATTTTTTGATACAATGATGAGAGCCAGAAATCAATTATTAATGAATGGTTTTGACTCTAGAATTTCTCCAAGAAGCAGTGATGTACGTCAAAATCCAGAAGAGCCAGAAGGAGAAGATGAAGATGTTCAGATGGAAAGAGTGAGGACAGCAAATGCCTTGAATTCTACAAATTCTGATGAGGTACAACATATAAAGCAGTGATTTCATCACATCACACAAATGTTTTTCCATTCAAATAGTCAGTCTACCAATCCGATTCTCAAATGATTTTGAATTTGTCTCTTTCTTACAAATGGGGATCACAGTTTTAGTAGGTAGTTCCATTTTTACATAGAAATGAACAGATGATTAAAAGTCAAGTGGCCTCTTTTTTGTCTTTTAGTAAGTTTAAAAGTAGAGTACAAGCCGGGCTCGGTGGCTCAGCCTGTCATCCCGCGCCTTTGGGAGGCTGAGGTGAGTGGATTGCCTGAGCCCGCGGGTTTGAGACCTGCCTGGGCGGCAAGACCTCATCTCTACAATAAATCAAAAAATCAGCCGGACGAGGTAGCGCATGCCTGTAATTCCGGCCACTAGGAAGACTGAGGTGGAAGGATCTCCGGAGCCCAGCAGGCGAGGCTGCGGTGACCGGGAGCGGCCACTGCACTCCAGTCTGGGCGACAGAGTGAGACTCCAACTCAAAAAATAAAAAGAATTTAAAAAATATAAAAGTAGAGTACAATTGAAATTATAAAAGCCAAGAAGTAATTTTAGAAACTGAGCAAAGCGACACATATTACTGCATCTTAGAGAGAGTGTACGGTACAAAGTTCAGGGTAAAGTCCAAGCCACAGCGTTTGATTTGTCCTTTGGGATATTCAGTGCATCTCTTTCTCTAACACCTTGGCCTGCAGGTGTTAGATGACCTCAATTTGTGTCATTATTAAGCATCTCCAAGTCTCTTTGCTCCGTTCTGAGAGGACAGGCAGGCTGTATAAAATAAGGTGCTCCTAAAACACTCCCTTCGTAGAAGAAAAGAATGATAGTCTCTTCTCTCCAAAAATAAGTGCTAGGATAGGAGAGTGGCCAGTAAGCATGTCACCTAGTAGAAAGTCTTCTGTGATACATGGTTTGGGCAGCAAAGGATCCAGCCAACGGGAGAACAGAGTTTTTTCAAAGTTAGTGGAGAAAATTAAGGTCTGACATGGTTTTCTTGTCATTTACAGAAGCCGGTCATTATTGCCAGCTGTCTACGCAAGGAGTATGCAGGGAAGAGGAAGCATTGTTTTTCCAAGCAGAAGAATAAAGTAGCCATAAGAAATGTCTCTTTCTGTGTTAGAAAAGGTTGGACACAAAGCTCTTCTACTGTTAGCTCAGAGCCCTCTTTAGAGCTTCCTGGTTCCTGACAAGAATAATTTTGGACACCAACTCTTAGTTCACATGTAGACCTATCAGGAGAGAGACAAGGAAAGCTCCTTTTGCATTTTCATTTCTAAGTTAAATTAATTAACTCAGCCCATGACTAGAGGCCTCATGACATCTACATTGAAACCATAAGTTTGCTATTAAAATGAACCATTGAAGCCATGACATTTCCATTAAATGAACACAACTGATTTCCTTCAAATGTTCATTATCCTTCACAAGAGAACCGACTGGGGCTATGCCAGCATATTCTGAAGGCTTGCCCAGCAGGTGTCAGATGACTTCAGTTTGTGTCATTATTGGACAGTGGTCCGAATCTGATACATCTGGCTTGCATGAATGGCTTTGCCACTTCCCATCAGTGTGACCTTGACCAAGCAACCTCAAGCTGAGAGCTTCTCTCCCCGAATGCATAAGAAGGGGCATTGATAACAACTTCTCAGGGCGGTTTTTACACAGAAATGAGACACTACATATAAAACATATAACACAGTGCTTGTCCCATGGTGAGACTTCACCTATGCTTTATTCTTAATTTTGTTATAAAAATGGATGAATCAAGTAAAACAATTTTTTTTTCAGGTGAGGTTTTAGGATTATTAGGACACAACGGAGCTGGTAAAAGTACATCCATTAAGGTCATAACTGGAGACACAAAACCAACTGCCGGACAGGTAGGTGGATTATGTGGAGAAGATATCATATGGTGTAAAATAGATTTGCAGAAGTAGCAAAATGCCATTTAATCATTAGATGGTTGAAGTGATTCATACAAAACACAAGAGAAGTTCACCAGTTATCACATAAGTGTACATAAACATCAAGCACTGAAAGGGAATCGTCATTCAATGAATGATTATATTATTATTATTATTATTATTATTGATACTGTCTAGTACTAGGTCAGAAGTCAATATCCAAATCCATACAGATCCTATTTATACTGCCTTAAAACACAGAAAAGTGCATTTTTAGCAAACATCTTCCCAGTACGTAATACTTCAATCTTGAATAAAACTGTTTTAAGAATTTTATTAGACAGTTGCATTCTCTGTCCTTGACAAAGTACTTAGTTACTGGAATGTACATTTTGGTGCACATGCGCATTTCTTGGGAGTGTTTTCAAAACATAGCTTTAAAAAATGAGCCCCAGGGAGGCGGAAGACTCTGTGCTTGCAGTTTGGTCGTGTTCAGTGGCAAATGGGGAAAGAGCTTAGTTTTATTAAAGATAGAGACATTGTCGATCGAGCGAAAACCTTTCAGAGATAAAACAGATTCCATGGTGGAAGATTAGAAACCTTTAGAACTCCTTTGGAAAGTATGTCCAGAGGAGACACAGAAAAGAATATGAGGCAGAGGGGTTGCCCATCCTGCCAAGAACTACCAGGAACACCACCAACAAATATCCCACCAAAGAGACAAAGGAAAACAGGTATCTGCAGTCCCTCTGGAGCAGGCTAGAGTCGGTGTTCATGAAGGTGCCTCTCCATAAATGTTGGTGATGTGGCCAATCCCAACTGACTCCTGCAACTGCAAACACCCCCTACTCCCTCCATCACCTCTTGGACCCCAAGTCAGTATTTTGCTTCTCTTCTACTGTCAGCTCAGAGCCCTCTTTAGAGCTTCCTGGTTCCTGACGAGAATAACTTTGGACACCAACTCTTAGTTCACATGTAGACCCATCAGGAGAGAGACAAGGAAAGCTCCTTTTGCATTTTTCATTTCTAAGTTAAATTAATTAACTCAGCCCATGACTAGAGGCCTCATGACATCTACATTGAAACCATAAGTTTGCTATTAAAATGAACCATTGAAGCCATGACATTTCCATTAAATGAACACAACTGATTTCCTTCAAATGTTCATTATCCTTCATAAGAGAACCGACTGGGGCTATGCCAGCATATTCTGAAGGCTTGCCCAGCAGGTGTCAGATGACTTCAGTTTGTGTCATTATTGGACAGTAGTTCTAATCTGATACATCTGGCTCACAGGGGAGAAAAGGCAACAACTGCTCGTTGATATGTTGATAACATTCTCCTGATTAAACAGGTGCAGGGACCTTTCACTGCTCTGTGGCTGGTAGGACACCTCCCTCCTGTCCCGCAGCTGGCTGCAGAGCTGACGTCCCTTCCTCTCAGCCACACCTCTGTCCTCCCCTTTCTCATTCCACACCACGCTTCACCCCAGCACAGGGCTTCATCCCGCTCTTGGCTCTGCTGCCAGCCTTTGCCTCTGGCCTGTTCCACGACCAGCATTGTCTCCTCTGCTAAAGCGGCCCTCCGCAGACAGCCTCTCCAGGCCCCCTAGCTGAAGTCACATTCGCTGCTCCTATCCACCCCAGTCTCCTGAATCTCCACCACAGCACCCCTCTGGTCTGTCTTTATTCTGATGACTTATTTCTCTGCCTGCTTCCTTCCTGAATCATTCGGCAGAATGAGACTTCCAAGTGAGAGCCGCGCTAGTCGTCTGGTTCTCCATGCACCCCCAGGCACAGAGGAGGTACTCAAATGCCATCTGACCCATGAGCGAAGTTACCTAGTGAGTCATTCGGTCCAAATGCTTCATTCGGACAGAGATGAAAACACTGGATATAAGCTGTTGACCACGACAGCCGGGCACCATGTTTGTGGGATGTCTGACTTTCAGCTGAGATGAGGTTGCTCGCTGTGCACTCATTTGTTTTTACGTACTTACTTTCTGCCAGCCTGTCTCCAATGCAAAATGATTTCAGATGATTAAACTCAGCGAGGTGGTAGAGTTTCCCTAGTTGCTCTAGGTCTGTGAAGAAGAATGTGTCACAGAACTACTGAGAGAAGTGACGCAGAATGCAGGTTCTGAGAGGGTACCCCCATCCGCAGGTGGCACTGAAGGGCAGCAGCGGAGGGGACACCCTCGGCTTCCTGGGGTACTGTCCTCAGGAGAACGCGCTGTGGCCCAGCCTGACGGTGAGGGAACACCTGCAGGTGTATGCCGCCGTGAAAGGACTGAGGAAAGGGGACGCGGAGGTTGCCATTACGCGGTACACGGGGCCACACCTGTTTTGACCCCCGGGGCAGGGGAGGGCTGGGAGTGACAGCCTTCCTGGGACTTGGGGTGGGAGGCTTTTGCTAAAGGTGGACTCGGGATGAACTGGGCAGATGTGAAACGAGAATTTCCCTACCTGGCTTTCAAAGTCTTCGTTCTTTTTCCTCCTATCAAACATGAAAATGAAAAAGTATTCATTGGTAAAATATATCAAAAATATGAAAATGTAAGCTAGCACAGAACAAGTACTTGGATTGCATGACACGTGTTCCTACTCTTTCAAAGGTAACATTATCTTTTGGAGAGGGACAAACCAGCCAGTGACATCTCCCCTCCCCTGCCCCACCCCCCCAGGACTGCTTTTCCGAGCTCTGCACCCCCACCCTCGCTCAGCCACCCGCCTGTCAGCCTCCCCCTTGTCAAGAAGACAGTTGTGTTTCCTTCAGGCTCGTGGACGCAGTCCGGCTGCAGGACCAGCTGAAGGCTCCTGCCAAGACCTTGCCAGAGGGAGAGAAGAGAAAGGTACCGCCGGCTCGGGGTCCCTCGGGGCACCCACAGCGGGGTGCCGACAGACTGCTCCTCTTGTTACAGCTGTGTTTCCTGCTGAGCATCCTGGGGAACCCGTCGGTGGTGCTTCTGGACGAGCCGTCAACCGGGATGGATCCCGAGGGACAGCAGCAAATGTGGTAAGGAGTGTTCCCGTGGTCAGGGCCAGCGCAGACGCCTTGCAGCGAGTTTGCACCCTGTTTTACTTCTGCAAGATTGACCCTTAAACTGTTTCTTAACGCAAAAAATAAAAAACCAAAAACTATCGACATCATTCGTAAAATGGGCCAGGTGCCGTGGCTCACTCCTGAAATCCCAGCACTTTGAGAGACCAAGATGGGAGGACTGCTTGAGCCCAGAGTTTGAGATTGGCCTGGGCAACATAGCCAGACCTCGGTTCTGCCAAAAATTTTAAAAACTAACCAGTGTGGTGGCGCCTGCCTGTAGTGTCAGTTTCATGGGGGGTGGAAGCAGGAGGATTGCTGGAGCCCAGGAGGTAGAGGCTGCAGTGAGCCATGATTGTGCCACTGCACGCCAACTTGGGTGATAGAATGAGACCCCGACTCAAAAAAAAAGTCTTTCCCTGATGATATTTATAGCCACTTCCCACTGAGGTAAGAATAACCATGGTCAAGCCTGGAGATCCCTGAGCATCCTAACTGCTCGGTTGATCTTTGGGTTGGTGTGTGCATTTCCGCAATCACATTAAGTTTTCAGTACTTAGCACGAGAACAGTAGTTCTCCTTAAGGGGTAAAAGTTATTGTCATGTGTGTTCACTGTACATTTATCTTCCTAGGTTGTGATAACACCGCTGTTAAATTTGAAGTCATCCTGTTCCCCTTCACACAGCCTTTTCATAAACAACCATCTCTTGCTTAGCATCTCTCGTTATACAACCACATAATAAATGTATCCTGTAAAGTCCTCTCTTCCAGTGTGCATTCCCAGTTGAACAGCTGTCACCCGTCTGCCCTCCTAAGAGTCTTTCCCTTGCCTCATCCCTTTTTGCCAATTTTTCACCTGCGTGTCAGTTAAGTTTCTTTTACTCACTACCCATTTCTGATGAATTAGAGGATTCTCTAAATTGCAAATAATCTCTTGACAATGTAGGCAGGCTATCCAGGCCACCTTTAGGAACACGGAGAGGGGCGCCCTCCTGACCACCCACTACATGGCAGAGGCCGAGGCTGTGTGCGACCGAGTGGCCATCATGGTGTCTGGAAGGCTGAGGTGAGTGCCTGTCCTGAGCCCACACTGGAGCCCAAGCTGCAGGGCTGGAAGATTTGTTGCCTATGAACAGGGATAGAGTGCTGAAAACAGCTGAACCACTGCACTCAGATTTAGCAGGAAGGACCTGGAGACAAGGCTAACAGCAAATCAAGGCTCTCAAACACTACCTTGTATATCTTTTTCTTGGCTCTCAAACACTACATCTTCTATCTTTTTCTTCTTTGCCTTATGAGTTCGCCCTCCTTTGACCTCCAGATGTATCGGGTCCATCCAACACCTGAAAAGCAAATTTGGCAAAGACTACCTGCTGGAGATGAAGGTGAAGACTCTTGCACACGTGGAGCCCCTCCACACAGAGATCCTGAGGCTTTTTCCCCAGGCTGCTAGACAGGAAAGGTAAAGATATGCTACTGTTTTTGATATTGTATCAAATGCCTATTTTTCCTGGTCAGTTGCATTGACTGGTAGGCATTTGAAAAGGAAATTTGCAAGAAAGAGATTGTAGGATACTGCAAGTGTTTTGGTCCCGCTGTGACAGGAGCTACCCTGGTATTGTGTTATCTTATCCAATTCTCACAGAGATTTTTCAAAGTAGACACTGTTATTCCAATTTTTAAAAAAAATTATTCCAATTTGAGCCAACTTCAAAAGAGTGTTGTCTCAGGACTTTACAAGGAGCTTCGGAAATGGAATTGATTATTCTCTTCATGAAAAGGAAATTGACAGAGACAGTTTAGGTCACGGGATAGAGCTGACAAGCAGCAGAACCAGGAGGTAAGCTTAGCTGTTTTATTTTAATTCTGTTAATGTTTCAAATTGTATATGAATTCTGGTAACAGCACTATCCTGATGTATTTTCATATTTAGCGAAAAGTGAAGATCAGCTTTAGGATCATTTTTAACACCTAGACTTGATGGCTTACTGTAAAAGACATGATTTAGGAGTTAGGAGAGAAAAATAGAAAATAAGGGGAAATAAATCATAATGACAACCTGGGAAAATATATTTCTATATTTTCATGACTATATAGAAATATCATAATGGTACAGAAAATATGAAAAATGGATGAGAAAGGTTGCCCCATAAATATATGAAATATCTTGAAGTGTCAATCATCCTGATTTTCAAATGATGAAAAGACAAACATTTATCTGAGAAACAAATTATTAAAAAATTATTGGTGCTGGCATTAATTGGTACTGAATTCCTGGTCTCCTAGTCAGAGGCTCAATTATATTATCCTGCTTTAGGAAGGCAGTTTTAGTCACATGGGGGAGAAGGAGAGGAATGTGTCTTATGGAGGGTACACCTAGATTTCTACTCCAGTTGGGGAACTTTGAGAAACCATAAAGTGTCAGTTCCTAATTGAGACATAGCATCCAGGATCAAGTGTTTGGCTTAGAAAATAAGATGGTAAATGACTTTGCCAAATCTTGAAATATCATCTACACAGCACCTACTCATTCCCACTCAAGGAACAAATGACACCAAACTGCCCGAGTCTTACTTTCCCTCCCCTTAGTTCTATTTGTGAATGGCTCTCTTTTTCGGCACTCTATACTCATCTTAGGCTTTTTGCTTACACCACACTGACTCTCATTTAATTTACAAAATGAAGACCCAGATACAAGTATACACAAATCAAAACAGCATGGTGCTAGCATAAAAAAGTCATATAGACCAATGGCACGGAATAGAGCATCCAGAAATAAATCCATGCATGTACAGTCAACTGATCCTCAACAAGAGTGCCAAGAATGCACAACAGAAAAAGGACAGTCCGTGGTGTTTGGAAAACTGGATATCCACGTATGAAAGAATGAAATGGACCCTTATCTTACGCCATACACAAAAATAAACTCAAAATGGATAAAAGACTTAACATAAGACCTGAAACTGCAGAACTACTAGAAAACAACATAGGAGAAAAGCTTCATGACGTTGATCTTGGCAGTGTTTATGGATAGGACACCAAAACATAGGCAACAAGAACAAAACTAAGCAAGTGGTGTGCCATCAAATTAAAGAGCCTCTACACAGCAAACAGTCAACAGAGTGAAAAGACAGCCGGTGGGAAGACTGTTTGCAAACCATCTATTTATGACCAGGGTTAATGTCCCAACTACAATAATGCATCACTAAACAATGAGGATACAGTCCGATAAATGTGTCGTTGGGCGATTTTGTCATTGTGCAAACATCACAGAATGGACTTACACAAACCTAGATGGCACAGCCTACTACACACCTAGGTTAAATGGTATAGCCTATAATTCCTAGGCTACAAACCTGCACAGCATGCCACTGTGCTGAATATTGTAGGCAACTAGCCTACAAATAGCTGTATATCTAAACACATCTAAACATAGAAAGGTACAGTAAAAAAATAGAGTAGAAATCATTTTAAACGGTAGATCTGCATAGGGCCATGAATGGAGCTTGCAGGACTGGAAACTGCTCTGGGTGAGTCAGGAAGTGAGTGGAGAGTGAATGTGAAGGCCTGGGACATTACTGTAGACTACTGTGGGTTTTATAAACACTGGACAATTAAGCTACACTCAATTTATTTTAAGATTTATTTCTTTAACCATAAATTAACCTCAGCTGACTACAACCTTTTTTACTTTATAGACTTTTTAATTTTTAAAAATGTTTGACTCTTTTGGAGTGACACAGACACATTTCACAGCTGTACAAAACATCTTCTTTCTTTATATCCTAAGTACATAAGCTTTTTCTATTTAATTTTTTTTTACTTTTTAAACTTTTTGTTTAAAGAAATAGTCAACAAAGTAAATAAGCAGCCTACAAAACTGGAGAAAATATTCACAAACAATATGGCTGACAAAGGACTAATATCTAGAATCTACAAAGAACTCAAACAAGTCAGCAAGAAAAAAGCAAATAATCCCATTCAAAAGCAGACACACAACATGAACAGACAAAAGATACAAAAATGGCCAACAAACATATGAAAAAAATACTCAGCGTTACTAATTATTAGGGAAATGCAAATTAAAAACACAATGAGATACCACCTTACACAAGTTAGAATGATCATTATTAAAAAATCCAAAAAGAATTGATGTTGGCCTAGATTCCCACACTTTTGGTGGGAATGCAAATTAGTACAACCGCTGTGGAAGTTAGTATGGAGATTTCGCAAAGAACTAAAAGTAGATCTACCATTTATTTGATCCTGCAATCCTATCCAAAGGAAAAGTACCTACTCAAAGGAACAGAGGTGGTTATATTAAAAACACACCTGCTCTCACATGTCTACAAGGAGTGCAATTCAAAATTGCAAAGATGTGGAATTAACCTAAATTACCACCAACTTATCAGTGGATAATGAAAATGTGGTATAAATGCCAGGAGGGACCCCAAAAAACTTGGAACTCGTTTATTAAAAAATGTATATCTGACCAGGCTCGGTGTCTCAGCCTGTAATCCCAGGACTTTGGGAGGCCGAGGCGAATGGATTGCCAGAGCCCATGGGTTCGAGACCCGCCCGGGCAACTTGGCAAAACCTCATCTCTACAATAAATAAAAAAACTAGCCGGGCATAGTAGCGTGCGCCTGTAGTTCCACTACTTGGAAGGCTGAGGCGGAAGGATCGCCGGAGCCCAGCAGGTCGAGGCTGCGGTGGCCGGGAGCAGCCACTGCACTCAAGTCTGGGCGACAGAGTGAGACTCCAATTCAAAAAAAAAAAAGAAAAAAATGTATATTTATTCTAACATGTTTAATCTTCAGTTGCTTTCTAAGCACTCTTTCCTTAATGCGATACATCTATCAGGACGCTTTTTCCACGGCTCAAAACCGTTTTTGAACTCATCAATTTTGATGCCTTTTAGTGCTTCTGCCAGTTTTGTTTCACCTTTTCCACATCAGCAAAATGTTTCCATTGGAGGACTTTTTTCATCCAGGGAAACAAACAAAAAATGTCACTTGGAGTGAGATTTGGTGAATGGGAGGAGGGGGGCATGGGTGCCATGTCATTTTGGGTCAAAAACTGCTGAACACTCAGTCAGCATAGTGTGGGCAGGTTGTTCATGTTAATCACCTATCATGAAATGGGCAAATGCATTGAAAGAATCTCCAAAATAGATTCATTGAAAAAAAAGCCAAATGCAGCCTCTCACAACAATACCAGCTGGTATACTGCTGCCGATGACGTCCTTGAACACTTACCTAGTGGAGAAAGCCTGTACTTAAAAGGCCCACCTTCCAAAAAAGTTCAGATTTTTTTAGGTCCCCTCTTTGTGTGTGTGTGTGTGTGTGTATTTGTATATCTAAACACATTTAAACATAGAAAAAGTAAAAACACCATATAAAATAATTTTTAAACGGTACACCTGTGTAGAACACTTACCACGAATGGAACTTTCAGAACTGGAAGCTGCCCTGGGTGAGTCAGGGAGTGAGTGGTGAGTGACTATGAAGGCCTAGGACTACTGTGGGTTTTATCTCACACACACACACACACACACACACACACACACACACACACACGCAAAAAAATGCATACGTGTTTGAGAACCTCACACACAGCTGATGCTTGCTCAAAAGATGGTGTTAATCAAATGAATGCTAGTACCACCATGTGACAGGCAGGACAGTCAAAGAAAATCATGGAAGCATGGTGGAGCAAATGCCATGCTACACGTTGCTACCAGAATTCAATTCAACTTCGAAAAGCAATACATAGATAACATTTCTTAAATGTGTATACGTTTTGGTAGTATCCATATATGTCTGGAATACTGTTCTGCCATAAAAAAGAATGAAAGGGTGTCTTTTGCAGTAACTTGGATAGAAGGAGAGCAGCAGCCTAAGTAATGTGATGCAGGAATGGAAAATTAAATACTGCCTGCTCTCACTGATAAGTGGGAGCTAAGCTAAGGGTCTGCAAAGGTATGTGGAATGGTATCATGGACATTGAAGATTCAGAAGGGGGTGGGGTGAGAAGTGGGGGAGGGAAGCAACTTCGCCTATCTGGTACAATGTGCACTAAGAGGGTGATGGGTACACACTTAAAGCCCAGTCTTCTTCACCAGTATCCAATGCATCCATGTAACCAAAAGCCATTCAGACTCCTAAAACTACTGAAATTCTAAAAAACACATACATACAATAAAAGTAGTTGTAGTAAAAAAAGGAAAAAAAAACGAAACACAAGCATTCATTACCCTAGGCCCACTAAGGGTCAAGATCATCAATATCACTGTCTTCCACCGCCCCATCTTGTTCCACTAGAAGATCTTCAAGGACAATTGCATGCATGAAGCGGTCATCTCCTATGATGACAATACCTTCTTCTGGAACATCTCCTGAAGGATCTGCGTAAGGCTGATTGACAGTTAACTTTTTTTAATAAGCGGGAGAATACTTTAATAACATGTAAAATAATAATAATAATAAAACATACAGTACATCAGATACATAAAACATAAGCAAAGTCATTTACCATCATTATCCAGTTGTATGTGTTACACTTTTATACAACTGGTAGTGTAATAGATTTGTTTGCATCAGCATCACAACAAACATGTGAGTGATATGTTATGCTGTGACAGCTATGATCTCATTAGAAAATGGGAATTTTTCAGCTCATTGTAATCTTCCGGGACCACAATTGACTATGCAGGTTGTGGTTGAACAAAACATCATTACGCAGCCTATGACTGTATGTAGGAAACCCCTATACTCCGATAGCAAAAAATCCTAACAACCCTTTAAAAATGAGGTAAGAACTTGAATAACTATCTCTTTAAAGAAAATATACAAATAGCCAACAGGCATATGAAAAATTGTTCAATGGCACTAGCCATCAGGGAACTGAAAATCAAAAGCTCGGTGGCTCAGTCTATAGTCCTGCGCTTTGGGAGGCTGAGGTGAGTGGATGGCCTGAGCCCACGGGTTCGAGACCCGCTTGGGAACTTGGCGAGACCTCATCTCTACAATAAATCAAAAAATCAGCCGGGCGTGGTAGCGCGTGCCTGTAGTTCCAGCTACTCGGAAGGCTGAGGCGGAAGGATCGCCGGAGCCCAGCGGGTCGAGGCTGCGGTGGCCCAGAGCGGCCACTGCACTCCAGTTTGGGCAACAGAGTGAGACTCCAACTCAAAAAAAAAAAAAAAAAAGATATCATCTTACACATGTTTGCGTGGTGCTGTGATTTGAGTGTCTCTTCCAAAACTCATGTTGAAATTTAATTGCCAGTGTAACGGTATCAAAAGGTAGAACCAGGTGAGACCTTTAAGAGGTTATGAGAGCTCTGCCCTCATGAGTGAATTAATTCATCCATGGATGAATGGGCTATCTTGAAAGAGAATTAGCTATCTCAAGAGTGAATATGTCATAGAAACCAGTCTGACTCTCTCGTGGACCCCTCCTACCCTATAATACCTTCTGCCAAGTTATAGCACAGCAAGAGGCTCTCAACAGACACAGCCCCTAATTTGGGACTGCCTATACCCTCCAGAACTGTGATAAATAAATTTCTTTTTACTATAAATTACCCAGTCTGTGATATTGTGTTATAGCAACAGAAAACAAACTAAGACAGATAGCTATCCTCAAAAAAAAAAAAAGAGGAAGAAGGAGGCAAGGAGGTGAAGAAATTGGAACACTTGCACACAGTTGGTGAAAATGCAGAATGGTGCAGTCACTGTGGAAAACAGTATAGTGGTTTCTCAGAAAGTTAGAAATAGAGCTACCTCATGACCCGGCAATCCCACTTCCGAGGATACATCCGTAAGATTTGAAGGTAGGATCGCAAAGAGATACCCGCACCTTCATGTTCATGCAGCATTCTTTGCAAAAGCTAAGATGTGGAAACAACCTAAGTGTTCCTTGACAGAAAAATGGGTGAAGAAATTCTGTTAAATACATACAATGCAATACTATCCAGCCTTAAAAAGGAAGGACATTCTGCAAACATGACAGCATGGAGGAACCTTGAAGACTTCCTGCTGGGTGAAATATCAGTCACAGAAAAACAGATACTGCACGATTCCACTTATGAGATATCTAAAACAGTCAAATTTATAGAATCGAAGAGTGGAATGGTAGTTGCTAGGGCCTGAGGGGAGCAAAATATGAGGAGTTACTTCTAGGCATGCAATTTCAGTTAAGCACGACTAATAAGTTCAAGACATCTGCTGTACAACATTAGACTCTGTTTTGTCCCATCAAACCCACTGCTAGAATCTCCCCAAGAGTGGCTGAGTGGCGGCAGGGGAGTTCCCACACTGTCCCAAGATGGGGCTGGTGGAGACTCCAAAGAAAGAAAAGCACTAAACGCCGGGGTGATCAGTCCAAAGTACTTAAGAGTTTTAGGGGAACTTCCTTACAGAGCAGGCTGCAGCCGGCCTCACAATGGACAGTGAGAGAAGAGGGGTATGCAAGAGCAGAAGGGTGTGGAATTTCTATGAGTTTAAGGAACTCAGCTCAGAGCCCGGCCAGACTATTTCAGTGTTTGGGGCAACAACTTAGATACCTTTCTTAGTGCCTGGGAATGTTCAAGGCCCTGGTTTGGGTTCAAGCCAGCCGGGAAAAAACCCGTAGCTGGCCGGGTGACAGGGCCATCAAGGTACTCTGTGATTTTGAGTGAGGACACAGAAATAAGATGGAGGGAACCAGGGGATCCTACACACTCATAGTCAGCACTACTGTATTGTTCACTTAAACATTTGTTAGGAGACCTCATGTTCAGTGTTCTTATCACCCTTTTAGAAAAAGAGAAAGACTGGCGAGATGGCTGCAGTCAGTTTCCTTCTGACACAGGTGGTATCACACTCCTGTCCTCTCTTCCCCCTCAGGTACTCTTCTCTGATGGTTTACAAGTTGCCAGTGGAAGATGTGCGACCTTTAGCCCAGGCTTTCTTCAAGTTAGAGAAGGGTAAGAACTACAACTCTGAAATAAGATCCTGGAAAGATGATAATTCCAAATCCTAAAATAATCCATCTGCATGACAAAAAGGAAATGGAACACCATGCATTAAGTTTGAAAGTTAAAATCCCATATTGAATTTTAGGAGCACCAAAACCAAGATGATGGAGCGATTCAGTGTGTATATGTGGCAGAGGGTAATGGGAGTGTTTCTCACTTTTGCTTTGTGGATTTTTTTCCCTGTATTTTGACGTGTATCTTGGTACAACCTAAGTAAAAACTCGGTTCATTCTTCTGGAGCATTCATGCATGCATATTTAAAATTAAGTTTTATGTAGACTGGCATATTACTTGACTATCTTGGACCCTATACTAAGAAACAGGCTTCTGTGTGGTTATTGAAGCAAGCCTCTTGGGACTGTCACATTTTACAAGTGACCACTGCATGTGCTATCACAGCTCTTTGCTGTCCTTGCAATTCTAGCTCACTAACTCTACTACTCTGGACTGCACTCGCCAGAACTCCCTCTCTGAACTGCTTTCATTGTCACTATTCAGTGACATTTCTTCACTTGCTTGTCACCTGCCCCCAAGGAAGAGACTCAGATACCTGATTCTAGAAGAATCTTCTGACTTCTGATGATAGCATCTGTGGTCACGATGATGTATCTCTTTCCATTTTCTGACTGATCTGAGCACCCCAGCGTCGGGTCATGTGGTCATTCATAGCACTCCCCACATTGGTACCGAGTCCACTATGGGCCTGGAACTTTTGGTGGCATATTTTCAGGCTGCTGAACTCCCATCTGAGTTCTAACTGCCCCTCCCAGTCTATTTTGATCAACAAGAAGGGTTTTCAGCCCAATTAGGGGAAGATGCCGTGGCTTTTGGAAAGAGGTCCCTGAAAATACTTGCTTCCTAGAAAACCTCAAATATCCTTCTCTATAATATTCTGATGCAGCCCTTTCAAACTGCGTCTTCCTTCCCTATCTTGTGCCGAAGGTGCCCAAAACATTGACTCACGTGCAGGAAAGAAAGCTTTCTCAGGGTTGTCTCCTCCCTGGAAAACAGATCTCAAAAACGGCAAAACATACAAACATTACACAAGCACTTTCCTCCCAAACCTAAGGGAACGCACTGATGTATTTTTAGCTGAGTGGGGTACGGCACTAAGGCATGAACAAATTATTACCTTAACTTATTCATGTAAGACTTTTTTAAAATGTCATGTGTACTACATGCTGACTTATTGGACCACCTAGATATAAAAAATACATGAACTCCTGATGCTTGTCCATCCTTATGCAGTTAAACAGAGCTTCGACCTGGAGGAGTACAGCCTCTCACAGTCCACCCTGGAGCAGGTGCGTCCTCTTAGTGATTCTTGGTCATCTGTGGAATATAAACATTGAATATGCACATCTCTTTGTACTCGCTTGGAGCTATAGGGAGCAGTCTGACGTTTTCTTCCACTGTTTGTGTTTTCCTTCCATTGTAGGTTTTCCTGGAACTCTCCAAGGAGCAGGAGTTGGAGGATTTTGACGAGGATCTCGATCCCTCGGTGAAATGGAAGCTCCTCCCACAGGAAGAGCCTTAAAGCACCAAATTCTATGTTCCTGTTTAAGCCTGTGGTTGTTATTTTCTTTAAGACATTTATTTTTATAATATCAATGTTCTATTTTTAGAAACTATAATATAAGCCCTGAAATAGTTCTTTGTGTGCTAGGAAGGAGGAGAGAATGCTGGGTTTACACAATAACCATCGACAGAGGACTGGCCAAGCTGACCTCCTGGTCACAGCCTCCGTATCTCTGAAGGTCATGCAGAGTCAATGTTTCTGTATAATGCCGAATGAATTTACTTTGATAAGATTGTTTATAAACAATCTTTTATAAAATTTGTTTAAAGTTTTTAAATAAAAATCTTAAAACTTTTTTTGTAGCCTGGACTGATAAAAGCTTTGTTTACATAGGAATGGACATGTATCAGGAACTTTTATGTGTTTATATCTAGATGGTCTGATAAGTCAACATGAAGTACAATCTATATATTTACTCTTTTGGGGATTTGATACTTTTTAAAGTTTATATTTTAGGAAGAATTTAAATGTCATTTTTTAAAAATAGATTTAAGTGTGTTTCTTGTGGCTAACAATACTAAGTGCTAAAGGACATAATATCTGATATTCATATTTGATAACATATCCACTGATAACATCATGATATAGACGTAAACTGGAAAATCCAAAACTTACCGTTAGAAATATACTGTACTTTTTAGTTTGTAAACCCCCTCTGTACCGTTGACACTGTACGTTTAAGTTTCGGCTTGAGAGATGCCTGTATTGTAACTGATCTTCATGAATATTTGTCACTTGGTTTCAAGAAAGTTGATGAGTGTGGTAACGAGCCAAGTGACTGAGTCTGTGTAAAAAATATGAAATAAATCTCATATGTAGTCTTGAAATGTTTTCTGTTTCATGTATTTTGTGTTTTTGCCTTAACTCAGTGGCTTGCTATTTATAAATTTTGCTGAAATTTCATTAAAAATGACTTCTAATATAAGCATAATTACTGGACTTCTAAAGATCATCAGAATAGGACTTTCTGCTATACTAGAAGTTAGGCTAATACTTTGGATATTGGCCTAATTATTACTCTTGTCTGCTAAGTATAATAATTAAATACGAATTCCAATAATTTTTTGCCCCCTCATGTCTCTAACCGTAAAACCGAGAAATTAGCAAAAGAAAAGAATACTCATATTTCTACGTGCTTTGGCTTAAATTTGTCTGTGTAATTCACCTTTTGTGTTCTATGGAAAGATGCTGGGATTTGGAATCTCAAGAAATCTAAGTCTGAATTTTGGCCTCTATTTTTTTAATCTTTTTTGAGGTGGAGTCCCACTCCATCACCCAGGCTGGAGTGCAGTGGCTCACTCACGGCCACCCCGGCATCAGTCTGCTGGGCTCCAATAATCCTTCCGCCTCAGCCTCCCAAGTAGCCCAAACTACAGGCGCACACTACCATGCCCGGCTAATTTTTTTAAAAAACTTATTGTAGAGAAGAGATCTCACCAAGTTGCCCAGGCTGGTCTCGAACCCGCGGGCTCAGGCAATCCACTCGCCTTGGTCTCCCAAAATGCTGGGATGACAGGCTGAGCCACCGAGCCCAGTCGGCCTCTCTTTAGATATACATTTATGAGGAAAATCCCCACCTTGCCAGCCTTAAACTCTCCTAATTTTTATATAGGTAGAGCAATGTTCAGAGGGGATAAGTAACTTAACCAAGATCAATCATTGGTAATTAGCCCCTTCAGCATTCAACTGTGTCTGACGTCAAAGCCCACATTCCTCCCACTATCACGAACCCTCAAACCCTTATTGATGACTTAATTCAGAAGGCAGTGGACATAGGATGTACAGATACTTCTTTATGGGCTCACAAAGTAATCAGAATCGAAATCATACATACTTAGTGGAAAGCAAAAAGATAACAGACTATTTAGTCAAATGTTATAGTGCACACTATTAATAAAGGTGCTGTTTACAGCAAAGAAGAAAAATGCATCTTAATCTAAGGTTATCTAATGAAGACTTTTATGAGTGAAAAGAAATTTAACCTTGAATTTGAAGAAAACATTCATGTGGGAAAAAAGTACAACATTCTAGGTAAGGAAAAGCTCTCAAGAGTATTGATATTTAGGATTGCTTACTCAGGATGTATTACTAAGCTGAAGAAGAAGACATAGTTCTGACAGTAGTGTAGTTTTCATTCAGAGTATAATATCAAAAAAATTGAATTCTCAAAAAAAATTTTGAAATTCATGTTGTAGTTAAATTTCTTTTTTGAGCAAAGAAGTCTATTCCTCTGTTGGGTCATTCTTGAAAAAGGCGCATCATTAAAAGCTTAATGCAACAACAATATGTGTTGGCTAACAGTCTCCCTCAGATAAGGTGGATGACTCAAGACCCTTGAATAAAAAATCTCTGTGCTTTGTGTTCTGTTCCCCTAGATATAGATTCAAATTTCTGTCTTGAACTTGAACTCCCAAGAGAAAAGTATGATCACCTTTAGTCTCTCTCCACTATACTTCATAGCATTGGTTCTCAAGGTTTACTCCATGTGCCAATATTCTCACCACATATGGGAACTTACTAGAAATAAAAAATTTAGAAGCTCACACCAGAATTACTCAATTAGTAAATCCGGAGGTGAGATCCAGCAATCTGTATTTAACAGGCCCTCAGATCATCCTGATGCATGCTAAATTTGAGATCCACTAGATTTATACTCCCTGGAATCTTTTGTGACTATTAGGTAAAAATTCAACACTCTATAAGCAGTACAGCTTTCTTCAAATCATTAAGAATAAAGAACGACTATTCTAATTTACTGATACCAAGGTGAGTTGAGAAAAGGCTAAGAATAATGGCTAATCAATATGATCAAATACCTATAAATAATTATTTACTAATGAATACTATGCATATACACATCAGATGTTAAATAAAAATTAAAAAACAATTATATTTTGTAGACATAAGCTATAGTCATTTATTCCTTTCATTTTTAGCATTCATTGGAACTCATTGTTGGGTTTTAGGGGAAGGATATTTTTATTACAGTGTAACTTAAATACAGTAAAAGTAAACAATTTAAAATGTATTATTTGATGAGTTTTGACAAGCATGTACATATATGTACATATCTGTGTGTGTCTGTGTGTGTATTCTTGAGCTAACACCTCAGTTGCGATATAGAACTTTGTCATTTGCAGCAAATGTTCTCTCATATCCCTATGTAGGCAATTCCCTCCTCCCACTATTGTTTTCATTATTTAATTTTTGCTTGAACTGATCTCATTAGACATCTCAAAGTGCAAATACTGAGTGTTAATTACGTGTGTCTTGGTAAATGTTCTATATGAACTTGTAAAGAAGTGTGTTGTGCTGTTTGGCTTAATGTTTTATGCATCTCCATTAGGATAAGATAGTTGATATTGTCATTTAGACTCTCTCTCTTTGTTTTTTGTTTGTTTGTTTGGTTTGGTTGTCAACTACTGAAAGAGATAAGTTAAAGTCTCCATCCACGTTTGTGAATTTGTCTACTTATCCTTACAGTTCAGTCATAGATCTGGGTTCATTTATTTTGACTATGTAATTAGGCAACTATACATTTTGAATTGTTATCTTCCCAATGCATTGATCCTTTTATCATTTGAAGTGCTCCTTCTTGTCTTCAAGTCTATTTTTAATATTAATATTAACTACTGTGCTTTTCTGTCTATTAAGTTCATGGTATATCTTTTTCCATGTATTTACCTTCAGTCTGTTTGTGTCTTTGTAGTTAAAATGCATCTCTTGTAAACAGCATATAGTTGGTTCCTGCTATTATGTTCAGTATAAAAGTCTCTGTCTTTGATTGGAATGTTTAGTTCATTTATATTTACTGTAGTTTTTGATATGATTGTATGTCATTTAATTCTCGGTCACATTTCTTTTTTCTGATATTGTGGTTTATACTGTTGCTTTGTTTTTCCTATGCTGTCTTTTTTTCACCATTCCATTTAAATTTTTATTTTGGCTTTCAAGATTTATGTCTGTACACATTCCAGTGGTTGCTTTAGGAATTACAACACATAAATTAAATTTATGCTAATCTATTTAGAACTGATATTGTCCTTCTTCTTGCATAATGGACAATATCCACAATCATATGTTTTAATTTATCACCATTCGTGCACCATATTTCATTATACATTTTAACTATATACATTAAAAAACCATCAATATAATGTATTTGCTTTATTTATTTACTTTCTAATACATTTTTTTAAATTGTGGGGTACAGTTAAGGGTTAAGTATACAAATATGCATTGTGCAGGTACCCTTGTTGATGAGGTGTGCCCCCCCGTCCCCAGAAAGATATTGACTACTGTTAATCCCACCTCCTTTCCCCTCCCTGCCCCGCCCCGTAGTTTCCCACCACTGTCAATCCTTTTCTTATAGTATTACGACAGTTGTTCAAGGTCCACTTATGAGTGAGAACATGTGATACTCAGATCTTTGTTTCTGTGAGAGATCACTCAGTATTATAAACTCCAGTTCCATCCAGGTTGCTGCAAAAATCATGATTTTGGTTTTTTTTATGGCTGCATAATATTCCATTGTGTAATGTACCACATGTTTTTAATCCAGTCCTCTTTTGATGGACAGCATGGTTGGTTCCATGATTTTGCTATTGTGAACAATGCCGCGATAAACATGTGTGCAGGTATCTTTTTTATAGAGTGATTTGAGATCTTCAGGGTATATTCCCAGTAGGGGGATTGCAGGGTCATATGGAAGGTTGTATTTGCTTTAAAAAACTATATTATTTCTACAAAATTAAGTAAACAAATAAAATATACGAGTTTTTAAATTTACTTATATCTTTACCATTTTGGTGTTCTTTATTTCTTTCTGAAGATCTAAAATGCCAGCTAGTCTTATTTACCTTCAGAGGAAACAATGAAATAACATCATCTACATTTTGTTTTTGTTTTTGAACAGGAATATTGGCAATAAATTATCTCGGTTTCTGTTTATCTGAAAACGTCTTTTTTTTCCAGCTTCGCATTTGAAGAATAATGTGCTGGTTATCATATTCCTGGTTCACAGTTTCTTTTTTCTTTCAGCACTTTGAATATGCTACAGTAAGTCCCCAACATACAAGTGAATTCTGTTTCGAGAGTGTGTTCGTAAGTACAATTTGTTCATAAGTCCATCAAAGTTAGCCTTGGTACCCAACCAACGCAAGCGGCTATACAGGGCTGCACTATAGTAGATTTATAACATTTTCACAAATACATTTTAAAAAGCAAAATAAAGAAAACACTTTTAATCTAACAGTACGGTACCTTGAAAAGCACAGTAGCACAGTGCAGTTCAACAGCTGGCATTCAAGGGCTGGCATTGAGTGAACAGGCGAGAAGAGTTACTGACTGGAGGAGGAAGAGAAGGTGGGAGATGGTAGAGTCGAAGGATCATCAGCAATAGTAGATGGAGGGCAAGCTATAATTTCACTCACGCTTGACCTTGATGGCACAGGTTCTGGTTTCTTGCTGAATTCAATTCGATCTACCCTCTTGAATAGATGATTCAGTGATGTCTGGGCAGTAGCTTTTTTTCCTCATCATAGATGACATGGTAGCACTGCACTGCATTCAGAATAGCTGCTGCAACTTTCATGTACCATTCCATGTTCGGGTCCTGTCGCTCAAAAATGAACAGTGCCTCCTCAAATAATGCAAAGGCACATTCACATCTTTGAAAGTTCACAACTTGAGGATTCATATGTAGGGGACTTACTGTATTCCAGAGTCTTAAATCCTTCATATGTTCTGATAAGGTTTATACCTATATGGAAAGCACTACACTCTCTTTAAATCTTTTTTTTTTAATAAAAAACTTTATTTTATTATAGAGATATAGGGTACAAGTCAGGATGAAGTATATAAGTAGTCTACACGCAGTGAAACTTACGCCTCCACTTGGTCTTGACTTCCCCTGGTTTAGGACCAGGTATACTTTGTGTTGTTACATGCCCCCTCCCACTACCTCCCCTGGTGGTGTCCCTTGGCTGCCGATCCCTCCTTTGTGCCATTGTGATAAATGTGCAGGTCTCACTTATGAGTGAGAACATGTGGTATTCTGTTTTTTGTTTCTGTGGTAGATCACTACATGTAATGATCTCCGACTCTATTCAATTTATTGTGAAGTCCATGATTTTGTCCTTCTTTGTGGCTGCTTAATACTCCATTGTGTATATGTACCACATTTTCTTTATCCAGTCTACTTTCAATGGGCAGTAGTGTTGGTCCCATGTTTTTGTTGTTACGAATAGGGTGACAATAAATATGCATGTACAGGTGTCTTCTTTGTTGAATTATTTATGTTCCTCTGGGTATATTCCCAGAAGGGGGATTGCTGGATTGTCTGGAAGGTCAGTTTCTTATTCTGTTAGAAATTGCCACACTATTTTCTATTTAGGTTGAATTAGTCTGCATTCCCACCAATAGTGTTCAAGTTTTCCCTTTTTCTCAGCAACCATGTCAGCATCTGCTGTTTTTTGATTTATTAATGATGGACCTCATCAAACTGAAAAGCTTCTGCACAGCAAAAAAAAACCATGAAAAGTGCAGGGAGGCATTCCACAGAATGGGAAAAAAAATTTGCTAATTATGTATCTGACAAAGGCCTAACATCCAGGATCTACAAGGAACTCAAATGAGCCAAAAGGAAAGGAAAAAAAACAGCCCTATTAAAAAGTGTACAAAGAACATGAATAACCACTTTTCAAAAGAAGATATACGAGCAGCCAACAGATACATGAAAAAAAATGTTCAGCCTCACTAATCAGCAGAGAAATGCAAAACAAAACCACATTGAGATACCACCTAACTCCAGTAAGGATGAAAATCACTAATTTTTTACAGTTTTACCCTGTAATACTACAACCTTTAAGGGTAGGGTGGTAATATGTAAATTTTAAAATACTCTAATATGGTTTTCATGTGTGCTAAACTAGTGTTGAACACTGAGGTGTACTTGAATCTGTCAAACTGACAAATTTTTGCATTAGGACCTTTCTTTGTTAAATAAGACCACAGTTTCTATTGTGTCTTGAGGTTATTTAGAGTCAGTACTAATAAAAACCATTGTCATAAAGACTTTCTCTAAGTGTCAGAGCCAAATGTGTTCTCTCTTAAGTTTAAAGCCTATGAATTTTCCATTAGCCCATTATGCTTCCATATCACCCATTAAACACTTTTTTGAGAACTCACTATGAATCGAATGCACAGTTCTGCTCCTTGAAGTGTTCATAATCAAATTGGACAGAAAAAAATGTAAACACTTGGGAAATTAAAGAATATTTATAAACGCTGCACAATTAAGAGCTAGTGTCCTGATTTAATCAATGTGCTACCAAATGTAAAAAAGAGAGAACGCCACGCCAAAGTCAAGGAGGTAAAAGCTGGTGGCAAGCGGAAACATTTCTGAGACTAACCCTCTAAAAATAAAACCTGCACAACTGTCTGCATGTGTAAAATATAATTAAACAAGATTTTCTGAGACTCAGATAATCTTCTGAGCTTGCACTTCCAGTTCTTGGCACACCCTGTCTCCTGCTTTGAAACTCCTCGCCCTCTCAGAAATTTCTTGGAAAATTATTAACAGCCCGGAAAACTCTACCCAGGAGAGTACTTCTACCACAAACCTCTTCCCAAACCCAGGAGAATCTTGTGGAGGTCTGTCCATTCATCCTGTACTAGGAAATAAGAGGTGACTAGAACTGAAAGCTTACCTTCAGCCAGCAAATGCTGGTGTGCGACACAATGTCAAGAGCTTGCCCTAAATTTAACCTGAGAGCCACCGTTGTGTAGCGCTGTGAGCTCTCTATGCAGACCTTGTGTCCTCATCTGGAAAATGGACATAACAGTGCCCACTTCAGAGGGTGACCTTAACCACCCAAAATGACAAAGGCCTAAGGCCAAAGGCCTAGCTGTCACCAGGACCCCAAGACTGGACGTGGTGCGCTCACGTCCTCGACAGCACCCTTCTTACTCCTATTTTCTTTATTATTCGCTGACACATAAAATGTACCTGTTTTCACTTCATTTGGGCGCAGAGTTTTTGCATCCTAGAAGTTTTTTTTTACTCAGTCTGTGGATTAGACCAGCCTTGATATCACAGACAATGAGATCTTTGGAAAAATAAGACTCACAACCATGTCAAACCAGAGCTTAAGTTTGATACTTGCTCTTTTGCAGGGAAAAGCCTTCTCAACCCTTCACATGACTTTGTGTGGGCCCAAGATTTGATGTTGGTGTCACCTGACATATCTGCAAAGGAAATCGAGTATCACAAACCGGGTACCACACAGAACATGTTCAACTGTGAAAAGTTGACAGCTGGCTGGCAGATAGTAACTCTTCTGAGGCCAATGAGAAAACCTGGAACTAAAGGCATTATATTAACTCTATGGATTTTACCCCTAACGTGTGACAACCTGTCATATGAATGGGCCATAAAGGACAGAAAACACACCACTGTGTGAAACCTTTTGCCTCTTAGAGTCAATCTTACACCTTCTTTCTTTTTCATCTCATTTATATGCTATGGCATTCTTTTATCTTCTGTTTGATTTTTTTCCCCTCTGGCTGTGTATAGGCTACACAAAATTCTACCTCAGAGAAATGTTCAATTAAAATTAATTGATTGGCAAGGTAGAAGCAATCCTGCTGCCTAATGAACCGACCTCTTTATTTTTCAACCAGGTGGACTGGCGCCAAGGAAACATTGCTTCTGTCTCCCTGTTTCTGTCTCCTTCTTTTTCTAGTTTCTCTGCTTTAGATTGCTTTTCTGCTCTCTTTTTCTCTAGGCCTACACCAGTTGCAAAACTTTTCCAAGACTTCATTGAATTGAAACGACGGGAGAGGAATTTTTCTGAGATGAAAAAACAAAAAATGTGCAATCTTCTAATATGCCAGAGAGGCCAAGTAATATGTTGAACAAGAGATGTTAAAAAGAACAGGAAAATGGTGCAATGTCTTTAAGATGGTGGAAACCAAGTGCCTCGAGATATCCTTCCTTTTTCTGCTTCATACTAGGAGGACATTCACAGCTGTGAAAGCATTGAGAGGAGAGACCAAAATATCACCACCACATAACACAGAGAAAATAGCAAGCATTTGAAGAAAGAAAGGCTTTCATAAATTCCAGAGCTTCCTTACCTTTTTTTGAGAATTTAAAATTTTTGTCTTCATCCTTCTCTTAACATACAAGAAAAAATTAGATGAGAAATACGGTGTACCTCAGACATATTGTGGGTTTCGTTCCAGCTCATTGCAATAAAAGTAAACATAGAAATGGATTGAGTTGCACAGATTTACTAATTGCCCAGTACACATAAAACTTAAGTTTACGCTATATTTTGGTTTATTAAGTGCATGGTAGTATTATTTATAAATAAGCAATGGACACATCTTAATGAAAAAATACTTTATTGCTTAAAAATGCTAACAATTACCTGAGGCTTCAGTGAGTCAGAATCTTTTTGCTAGTGGAGATCGTGCCTCAATGCTGGTGGCTGTGATTGATCAGGATATGGTTGCTGAAAGTTGGGGTGGCTGTGCCAATTTCTTAAAGTAAGACAACAATGAAGTTTGCCGCATTGATTGACTCCTCCCTTCTTGAAAGATTTCTCTGTTGCATGCGATGCTGTTGATGCCATTTTGCCCACAGCAGGACTTCTTCCGAAATTGGAGTCCATCCTCTCAAATCCTACTGCTGTTTCTCAATCAAGTTTGCATAATATTCGAAATCCATTATTGTCATTTCAGTTAATTTTGAAGCGTCTTCGCCAGGAGCAGATTTTCTCTCACTTGCTTTGCTCATCCAAAGAAGCAGCTCCACGGACATGCAAGTTTGACCACAACATTGCACCAATTCAGTCACACCTTCAGGCTCCATTTCTAATTCTAGTCCTTTTACTGTTTCTACCACCTTCCTTCACTCAAGTCTTGAACCCCTCCAAGTCATTTTTGAGGGTTGGAATTAATTTCTTCCAAAATCCCATGATGCTGATATTTTGACTTACTTCCATGAATGCTATCGATGGCATCCAGAACGATTAACCACTTCCAGAGTTTTTTCAGTGGATTTTTCCCAGATCCATCAAAGGAATCACCATCTATGTTAGGCATAGCATTACTTTTTTTTTTCTTTTCTTTTCAAATTGTGAGGTACAATTCAGGGTTAGGTATACAAATATTCATTGTGCAGGTACCCTTGTTGATGAGGTGTGCCCCCCCGTCCCCAGAAAGGTATTGACTACCATTAATCCTACCTCCCTTCCCCTCCCTGCCCCTCCATAGTTTCCCACCACTGTCAATCCTTTTCTTATAGTATTACGGCAGTTGTTCAAGGTCCACTTATGATTGAAAACATGTGATACTCAGATCTTTGTTTCTGTGAAAGATCACTCAGTATTATAAACTCTAATTGCATCCAGGTTGCTGTGAAGTTCATGATTTTGTTCTTCTTTATGGCTGCGCAATATTCCATTGTGTAAATGTACCACAATTTTTTATCTAATTCTCTTTTTGATGGGCAGCATGGTTGGTTCCATGTTCTTGCTGTTGTGAACAATGCTGTGATAAACATACTAAGATGCATTTCTTGACTAATAAGACTTGCAATTTGAAATTACCCCTTAAACCCTGTTCATCTTCTCATACACCTAGTAGTACTGTTTATTCTGCCTTCAAAGTTTGTTCCAAATCCACCCACTTGAATCCACATGGGCTTCAGAATGGATGTTGTGTTAGCAGGCATGAAATCAATATTCATCTCCTGGGACATCTTCATCGGAGCTATTGGGTGACCAGGTGCATGGTCAATGAACAGTACTCTTTGAAAAAGGATATATTTTTTCTAAACAGTATTTCTCAACAGTGGGCATAATATATTCAGTAAATCATGCTATAAACAGATGTGCTGTCATCCAGGCTTTGTTTTTCCATTTATTGAACACAGAAAGAGTAAATGTAGCATAATTATTAAGGGTCCTAAAATGTTAGGAATGATGAATAACATGGGCTTCAATTTAAAGTCACCACCCGCGTTAGCTTCTTTTTATTTATTTATTTAGTTAGTTACTTATCATTTTTCTGAGTCGCCCAGGCTGGGGAGCTGTGGCACACTCACAGCCACCCCAGCATTGACCTACTGGGCTCAGACGATCCTTCCACCTCAGCCTTCCAAGTAGCCAGAACTATAGGCTTGTGCTACCACGCCTGGCTAATTTTTTTTTTTGGTAGAGACGAGGTCTCGCCTAGCTGCCCGGGCTGGTCTCGAATCTGCAGGCTCAGGCAATCCACTCGCCTCGGCCTCCCAAAGTGCTGGGATGACAGGCTGAGACATGGAGCCCAGCCTGCATTTGCTTTTAACAAGGGAGTTAGCCTATCCTTTTCAGCTTTGAATCCAGGCACTGATTTCTCCTCAATATCTATGAAAGTCATAGGTGATATCTCCTTCCAATAGAAGGCCATTTTTACCACGTTAAAAATCAGTTGTTTAGTGTAGACACCTTCCCCGATGATCTTAGCTAGATCTTCTGGAGAACTTGCTGCAGCTTCTGGATCAGCACTTGCTGCTTCAATTTACATTTTATGTTATGAAGACAATTTCTTTTCTTAAACCTCATAACTCAACCTTTGCTGGCTTCCAACTTTTCTCCTGCAGCTTCCTCACATGTCTCAGCCTTGATAGAATTGAAGAAAGTCAGAACTTTGTCCAGATGAGGCTTTGGCTTAAGAAAATGCTGAAACCGATTAGATCTTCTGTCCAGACTACTAGAACATTCTCCATATCAGCAATAGGCTATTTCGCTTTCTTATCTTTAATGTGTTCAGTGGAGTAGCACTTTTGATTTCCTACCAGAACCTTCCCTTTCCATTCACAACTTGACTAACTGCTTGGCACAAGTGGCCTAGCTTTCGCTTATCTTAGCTTTCAGCCTGCTTGATAATTTCTAGCTTTTTATGAAAGTGAGAGACATGCAACCTTTCCACTAACTTGAACACTTAAAAGCCAACATGGGGTTATTTAACCTAATTTCATGATTGTTATGTCTCAGCCAGTAAGCAGGCCTGAGGAGAGGGTGAGAAGTGGAGGGACGACTGGTCAGTGGAGCAGTCAGAATGTGCACAATATTTATCGATTAAGTTTGCTGTCTGTTTGTCAAAATCACAATATCTGGAAAGCACAATAAAATAAGGGATCCCTGTGAACTCAATAGAGATACTAGAGTTATGATCTTAGCCTTTGGGAGCCTGAGTGTTTTAGGTCTTGGGTTTGGGATTGAGGGTAGCTTGATCCAAGCTCTAAATTGGGTGAAGCTGCTCCACTGTCACCAGTCAGAGAACTGAGCAAGACAAAGCATAGAAAATGCGAGAAATTCTGATTATCTTGGCCTTGGTTTGAAATTGACTCCCTGGAATGGTTGGGATAAGTCTGAAACTAAGGAGAGGAGACTTTGCAGCACTTCAGATTCCAGGCTTCTGCAATACTGGAACACACACAGGAAGTACAATGGGAGAAATGTTGAAATCCAATCTTTTATATAAAACACAACTTGCAAACACCAGCTGGACTTTTCTCTTGAGCCCCACTCATATATTCAACCATTTGCTCGATTTTTCCAGCTGAATGTCTAGTTCGCATCTGAAACAAAGTGTGTCCAAGATAGAACTCTTAATATTTCTCTTGACCTTCTCCATCTCAGTAAATAGTGGGAGCCTCGTTGCCAACCTAGGGGCCTTGCTTATCTCTCTCCCCTCACTGCCTCCAGGTGATCAAGTCATACTGTTCATTCTGCCTTCAGGGTTTGTCCCAAATCCACCCACTTCTTTCCAACTGCAGCTACCACCCTAGTCTAAGCTGCCGTCATCCGTCACCCAGATTTCTGCATTCGAATCCACACTGTTGTTCCCAAATCCAGTCTTGCATTCTGTTTCATTTTTCACACAGTGGCCACAAATCCTATCACATCACCCATCTTCCCCTTTAAAATCTGCCATTCCATTAAGAAAAAAGAAAATCAAACTCCTTATCAAATCAAGCTACTTAGACGATATGTCCTCAACCCGTTTCTCTGAGACTCCATCCACATTGGCCTTTTTGTTTCTTAAACACCCCAAGCCTGCTCCTACCACAGAGCCTTTGCATCTGTCGTTCCCTCTGCTGGCAAAACTTCCTTCTCCCCAGTGTTCACATTCTCTGCTCCTGAATGACTTTCAGGTCTCAGATTAAATCTTCCCTCTTCAAAAATTCCCCCTTGGTCACACAATCTGAAGCAGTTCCCAGACACTCTCATTATTTGCCCTGCTTTAGTCTTCTGAAATCTATCTTAGTTATTTACTTATTTTGGATGACGTGTCTCCCCTCCAGTTAAGTGCAATCTTCATGAGTACAGAAGTCTTGCCTGCCTTGTTAACCATTGTTTTCCTTTAGACTGGAACAATGATTATCCCAGAATAAGCAACTATTAATCAGATATTAAGTTAATTAATAAGTGCAAGCCCTACTTCCCTCTCTATAAGGCTTACTGTGAAATGTAATCATCTGTGACGAAAATGCTTCCTCCATTAGACTATCATCGCTTTTTGAGTATAAGGACTAAGTATTATTTATGTTTGTATCCTTAATTCACAACGCATGGTAGGTGCTCAAAAAATGTCAAATGAGTCCCCCACGTGACATCACTGGAAGGACAAGTGAAAGATAACCACAGACAAATTGCTCCTACGTCAAAATAAGGCATATGGCTGGAGATGACCTGAACACTGTCTGTCCAAAGAGCTGTGAACTCTTGAGCAATAGAGACTGATTCTTTTAGTTATACTCTGTGAGTTTCTGAAGTCCCAAGAAATGGGACAAATCAACTTCCAATAGAAAATGCAAAATCAATGACTAGGAAAATAAATCAAAATTTAGACAAATGGTCTGCTTTTTTCAGGATGAAGAATGGATGATGTATAATCTACCTTCATAGAGCAGACATTAATCACTTCAATAAATATATACTGTGAGCTTTTACAAGAATTTCAGAATAAATAAAACTACCTGGAAGAGGATGGAGGAGAACACATGTTAATTTAAGGATCTTTAATATAGCCAGCATTTATACAACCTTAAAAGAACAATTATTACTACTTTACGGGTGGGAAAAATGAGTCACAAAGAGTAACTCACCTATGATCACACAGTCGGCAGAGCTGGAGTTTGAACCTCCTAGTCTGCCTGATTTCAAAGTTCCATGATCATTCCATTGTATCAAGAATAATAATAGAATACAATAAATGCAATGCAAACATAATTACATAAAACCAAAGTGGTAGGAGAGTAGAGTAACTGGCTTTTGGTTCTTCCTGGTTCTGAGTGTAAAATTCGAGGCAGAGGGAACTTCAAGGGTAGATTTCCTTGAGCTTGGGTTCCAAAGGAGTAGGAATTGGCAAGTCATCAACTGGGAAAAGGGACTGGCAGGCAGAATGAAAGGAGAGGCATGAAACAGAGTCATCGGTCTGCATCCTGATTTGGAGACATCTAAGACCAATAAACTATAAGGTAATCATTTTAACTCCCTAGAGAATTGGGGGGGGGTAGGAAAGGAAAGACCAAAAACATTTCTAGAGTCCTTTATTTTCAGAGCTGTGTTCTGAACCCAAGACCATTTGACCATGTTTTTATGTAATGGCCATGGTATGTGGTTATCCGACATCGATTTTACTGGATTTGTTGCATGACACAAGTCACAGCTGCTGGGCATTCAGTTGCAGCTGTCTAAGCAATGACACATTCAGTTTGTGCTTGTCATAAACCCTGTGGGTTGCTTTGCGAATGGCCATTTTCTGTGTTTTTTCTGAAGAGAGGCTTCCATAGCAAAGATGCTTAAACGCGAACACAGAGAGATTCCCTCTTTCTATGTGGACAGATTTTTCCGTCTCTGTGCGGCATGTCTACTATTCAAAACACAAGAAGTCGTGCAAAAACCATATTCTGTGGTTCAGAAAGTTGGAGAGCCTGGCTCCTTTAAGAAATCCCAGCAAGGAAGATTGGCAAAGAACATAGAAGAGGAAGAAAATGACCCATGGGATGAGAGGGAGGGGACCAAAGGACCCAGGGCGGGAAAGAAAGACCCACCACCCTTTTAGGCATAATAAAAATTTGTTCTCTAGAGGATAAAAGTTGGAGAATATTGAATCAAAGGAAGCAAGGAAGGCCTTTTAAACTATTGGATTCTTTAAGACTAGTGAGGAAGAGCCAATGATGCAATTAACACACATATTCCATTTTAAGGTAAAACTACAATAGTGTCATTTCTTCTTCCCTCAAAAGCACCAGGTAAGTTGCTTCTGATGAGCTAGACTTCAAAAATAATGTCACTTCCCTTTAGCTTTCATTAAATCATGCTGCTTAAGTATATATTCCAAAAGCTTCAGGAATTGATGAGATATTCGTGTGATATTGTTTCCTTAGATTTTTGGTGGCAATAATAGGTAACTATAGTTAGCAATAATCTAACAGGTCCTTTGAGCAGGTAGGGATCTGGGTTCTCAGCGCCCCTCCCCAGCATACCCATGTTGCATTTGGGATTTTGATGCTATCAAGTCAAATTAGCTAAATTTCTTTCTCAGAGCATAGAATTACATTTGTGAATAAAAATAGAAATAGATCAGTGTTCTAAGAGAGCATACTAGAACTCTAACCTCCTCCTCCATTGAGCTTCAAAGATATTAAACTGATAGATTAGGGTATTCTCAAATTAAGCTAGATTGTTGTATTTTGTTTGTTTTACATTTCCCATAACATCAATAACACAACAAGAATATTTTTTTTTTCTCATTTAAAGGGATCTTGGATTTTAAAAGACTGAGAAACACAGATTGAGGGGTTTATTTCTTCCTTCCCAGTTATGTGTTCTTTTGAGATTTGTGTAAGTTTCAGCTAATCAGATACAGAAAGCCTACTGTGGGTTATTCAACAGCTCTTAGTTGCCCCATATGGTAAGTGTGCCTCTTAGCTTAAACATGCAATTATTAAGGATTCTGTTATTGAATTTAATGTCCTTACATTTTATTCATAACCTCTCGTGTTGATAAAAAGGAGTTGAGACTGCTTACAATAAAAAGATAAAACACAACCAGGATATTAGGACAAGAATACAAGAACAGTCTGGGTGTGGTGACTCTCTCCTGTAATCCCAGTACTTTGGGAGGCTGAGGTGAGAAGATTGCCTGAGCCCAAGGGTTGAAGACCAGTCTGGCAACTTGGTGAGATCTCTTCTCTACAACAAGTCAAAAAATTAGCCGGGCATGTTGGCCAAGCTCGATAGCTCAGCCTGTAATCCCAGCAATTTGGGAGGGTGAGGTGAGTGGACTGCCTGAGCCCATGGGTTCTAGACTAGCCCAGGCAACTTGGCGAGACATAGTCTCTACAATTAAAAAAAAATTAGCCAAGTTTGGTAGCGTGCACCTGTAGTTCCAGCTACTTGGAAGGCTGAGGCAGAAGGATCACCTGAGCCCAGCAGGTCATGGCTGTGGTGGCCGTGAGCGTGCCACTGCACTCCAACCTGGGCAACAGAGTGACACTCCAACTCAAAAAACAAACAAAAAAAACAAGCAAAAAGAGTAAAAGAACAGACGAACTAAAACAGTAATAGCAAGAATGAGAGCAGGGAAGGGTTGGACAAAAATTTAGGCACATATAAAATGATACTTCATTTCTAAGTTTTAAAAGAGAACAGTGCAGTTTTTCATCATTAAAAATGGCTGAAGTAGTATCTCAGAGGAATTAACCCAATCTGGCCAAGCCAGATTTCCCAACAAATGAACTCTTGAAAATACCACAGCTGTGAAATACTTCTGGGATAAAGGGATGTATCAGTCTGAACATTCCACAAAACAAAGGGGAAACTTTAAAAATAGTCCTTGTAGGTAGGTAAGAAAAATGATTCTGTAGTAGTGACATTCTATCAAGAAAAACTTTTAATTTTTTCAGTAAAAAATATAAACACTCATTTATGGGACTCACAGTCATATAGAAATTCATGTCTTGTTTCCCAGGACAATTGTTAAGACTACTGCCAGTAAAGGCAACATGAGGTCAGATGACTCTTCTACATACAGAGAACAAGTACACAACTAGACAAAATTGTTTAAAAACAACCATTTCAAGATCCTGAAAAATGACCAAAAGAAATAAGACAAGTTGGGAAGGCATCCCTCTTGATAAAGGGCTACTGTATCTGGTACAGTTGTGGCAGGTGTGTGGCCTTGCCGCCTGGGGGTATTTTCACCCCTTCCACTCACACTCAGGCTGCAGAAACTGTAGCCTTGCAGCGGGGAAGAGATGGAGAACTCAGATGGAGCTAGCAACAAAAACCTGCAGCTCTGCCCCAGGAGGCTGGGAATTCAACTCAGGGCAGTAAGTAGACCAGCTAGAAAGTTAACAAGCTAGAAGTCAACAGGTATAGAAAGACTAAGAAAATAAACTTCATCCATGGCTGACTGCCTTCAAACTTATGAGTGCACAGAAGATACCCATGACAGCTTGGCAAAATGTGAGCTAATGGAGACCTGCAATCTTGCTGGGACTTGGAATACATTCCTCAACTCACACATAGCTCAGGCAGTAGAAGGAAGAAGGATTATGAGCTCAAAATGTCCAGAGTATAATCTCTGCCCAAGGTGTTGTCTGACCTCCAGAGTAAAAGGAGACCCCAAAGGAGCCAGCGACAATCTACATGTCTATTTTGCCCTAACCCATGACTGCTGCCAAGGGATTTCTCACTCTCCCTGCTCCAGCTCAACCTTGATTTTCATATGGTTTGGGGGCAATTGGGACAGAGGGGCAGAATCACATATTTTAAATCATGACTATCTAAACAGCAGCAGCTAGGGGTGGGGTAGTGATTGGCAAGCCCAGTAAAAAAATATGTCCAATGCTGACACACAAATCCAGGCAAGACATGGTTCTCACCATGCAGAGAGGAATTTGGAACACCATATGGTGTGAACGTGTCCCCAGTAAGAAGAGAAAGGCAGAGGACTATTTAAATCTGAAGAGTTTCTGGTTGGAGTCAGACACTAGCAAGGGTCAGGGAGCACATAACCACTTCACCCTCCTGAGGTCCTTTACTCAAATAGTACAGTTCATAGAAAAAGAACCCAGATCAAAACCACAAAGTACATTGACACATTTAATCTGTTTTTTTCTCACTGCCGGCTTCCTGCAGAGATTACCCCCAACTAATCTAGACAATGACCCATGGATGCATACATACATGTGTGATGCCACCACCAGAAACACAAGAAGGGTCATACTCACAAGCCAGAACCTCAAAGAATTGTTTTGTAGATAATGTAACCATCTTGGCTAAAATAATAGAAGTCAAGTGTGGCAGTCGTTAAAGACTTTATTATAAAGAAATGGGGAGTTCACAGAAATGTTGGAAAAGCTATAGGCCCAACCTCAGAATGTCCTAGCCTCGGGAACCAGAAAAAGTTTGGTAGCAGGAAAATGCAATTAATGCCACACCTCAGGGACAACCTATATCATGGCCAGAGTGCCAGCACCACTGCTGACAGGACTGCTGATGCCAACAGCATTGGATGCAGTCACTGAATTCTCAAAGTTGTCATTGTTGTAGGACCCTCAACACTGCCACCATGAATCGGTGTCTTTACTATTGTTTTATCTTTGCGTCACCTGTCCTGGGTTCAAAGACTCAAGAAAGAACATCCTACTGGTTGGGCCTGAGAATGGGTTCAAAGACTCAAGCAAGACCATCCTACTGGTTGGGCTTAACCTGCCTGCACCCAGATTACCAGGGGAAGACAAGAAAGAGGATTGGTCCCTAAGTTGACAGCCAGATTCTACCTTGCACCAAGTTTTCAAATTTATAAATTGCTTAATTCGTGTTTCAAAGCGTTGCGATAAATTTAAGAAAGCTTGCGTGAGGATTAGAAAAATTCTTGCTTTGAGCAAGTAATTCCTCAGGGAGTGGGGAAATAAATGACTTACCTTGGAAGGAACATGAACTCCTTAAAAGAAAAAGCTTCACAGGAGAGAACATCTGGAAGATGAACAGCTGTGGAAGGGTTGAAGATAAGAAAAAAAATCATTCAATGACAAAAAGAAAATCAGATTTATCACAGGCATTTCTTTTTCTTTTTGTTGTGTGACTGTTTTGGTCATTACTCTAGGATTTTCACAATCTTCTTGATATATATCAGTTATTATCTATCTTAAATTTAAACATTTTAAATATTCATAGACTCCATAAAAGATTGTCTTCCATACCTAAATTAAATACTTTGAACCAAAGCAAAGTCACTTGACATTGACTTCTTATCTCAGAGACTTCTAATTTAATATTTTTCTTTTTTCATGATGAGAGAAAAATAAAAAAATCATGTTGGTGACTGATTCCTTAGGTGAATTGTGAGTTCCTGATATGATGACCAATGTCCTCAGCAAATAATTAGTCACAGCTATTTTTGTTAGACTTGTTTTTGAAACATCTCAAATACTTTAAATAACTTCCTGTATGGTCACAAGATTGATGACCACCTTGTTCTTCGAGCATTGGGCCTCTTTTATGACAACAGTGGCACAGAGTTGAGACTCTCCACAATCAACAAAAGCTTTACCAGATCCTACGTTTCTGTTCAAGCTGCAGTCTAGAGCTTTTCTCTCTTTTATTCTCAAGTCCAAATTCGCTGGGTCTGTATTTTTGACCTAAGCATTGAACAATTTCTTCAACAAGAAATATTCTATGTTTGGGGTAATTTGCCAAGTGAAGCTATTCAAGGCCAAGGAGGGGGAATCTGAAGTTTCACAAACTATTTTTGTTAAATGTTAGAGACAAATGAAAGAAAGTCTTCACAATATGGTTTGCTTTCAAATTATTTTAGCTGGGGAACTCAAAAGTCTTGTCATGAAGAACTCAGTATGACTTATTTTGCACCTTGTACAGCTTAGAAAAATAAGCTCAGATCTGAACTATTAAAAATCTTTGATAAATGCTGGAAGAGAAACAAACCACTTGGGCTTTCACATAAATTAGGCTTTTAGAAAGCAATTAAAGTGCATTTTTTCTACATGTTTTTGACACTTTGGCCGGTAGCAAGCTCAATTTTGCCTACTACATTCTGTGATGACTTGAAGAATCTCTCCCACACACACTTAAGGTCTTGCTTAAAAAAGAATAATGAAACCTTGCTTTCTTTGGTTACCCTGTTTAATAAAGTCTTTATGTAAAGACATGTTCGGTCTGCCCTCAGCCTTTGTACTTTTCCACTAAAGCTTGTGACAAGGCCATTTCCAAGTCATGTAAAATAGAAAAGTATGAGACTGTCCATAATAAATCTGGAGCAAAAAGGAAAAGAACACCCTGCAGAGAAGTAATTTCAGTTGGTGAGTCAGGAGTGACTGGTTATGCAACATGCCCATTCTTTCCCAAATCTACCAGAAGGTGTGGGAGTGAGAAGGAGAAAAAAGAAAGAGGCTGATGCTTGATTTCCTTGTTCTTTGCCGTCTCAATCTTAGATGGAAGATTTCTGTTTTAAGATAATATACATCCTGCCACTCTAATCTCAGAAATTATGGAAAAGATGAAGAAATAAATGCATAACGAGTATGAAAAAAAGAGACAATTGGTAGATCAGAAACTGAAGAATTCTTAAAGAAAAAACAAAAAGCTGTCAAGAGCACATTGAAAAAGGCAACATGCCGCAGAAAGGAGCTGCACACTCAACAGGGATTGATACCAGGATATGTTTTTGGACAGGTTGAACCTTCACAACACCCTCTATTTGGTCCAGTAATGCTCACATAACACAGCCAGGGAATATAGAAAGAAGAAGGCAATGGGTGGTAGAATGAGACTGAGGTGGAGGGAAGCACTGGGACTCAAACTTGGCGCTTCTACTAGACTCATCCTGAAGGTCTCCCTGCAAGCTTCCTCCCTCATCCGGTGTCACTTAAATAAAGTCCATAACATCTGCTCTCCACGTTATGGGCAGCTTCTGCCTTGTTAGTGGTAAATTCTTCTCCATTGAACTCATTAAACTTTGTTATTCAGTCTTCTCTTCCAAGCTTGATTCTCCTTCCTCTGAACTAAATCAGCTCTGATTTGTCAAGGGCTGTTTGGTGCATGGAGGATGTCTAGCCTTGACTAGTCAGCTCACAAGGCCTCACATCCTGCCTGGACACATTGACCAGGCATGCTACCAATCTAGTTCTGCCCTCTCCAGTAGCTCATGCCCTCTGCCAGTGGCTACCTCTGCCTTCTACACCCAAGGGGTAAATTCACAAGGAATTCCACATTATTGGAATTCTTCATGCATTAAGGACTCAAGCAATGCACATATGGGCACACATTCAAACAGTGTCTGTTGGGATACACAGATGGAAGAGAAACGAGCTAGGGAGACCCAGAAGAAGGGGCCCTCTCTGGTTGCCTGTAGCAGTGGCTATTATGTCAAAGCTGTTTGTACTTTCAAAAAGTTCCTTCTGAATCATATATAATGGAAGATTTTATTGCTTTGTTGTCGTTGTAGTGTTTTGATAGACTTTATTTTTTAGGGAGGTTTTACATTCCCAGCAAAATTAAGCAGAAAGTGGAGAGATTTTCCATATGCCTCCTGCCCCACAGTTATCAGCATTCCACACCAGAGTGATACCTTTGTGACAGTTGATGAACCTACACTGACACATGATTATCACCCAAAGACCATAGTTTACATCAAAGCTCACTCTTGGTGTACATTCTATGGATTTGGACATGTATTCACCATTACAGTATCATACTGAGGAGTTGCACTGCCCTGAGAATCCTCTACATTCCACCTATTCATCCCCCTCTTTCCTCTACAGACATGGTGTTTTGATGAAATACAGGCACTTTGGTCAATACTTGCCTCAACTATGACATTTTTAAAATAGATTAAAATTGAGACAGTCTAAGGGTCATAATAAACATCATCCACACTATTATGTAATTAGACAAGGACCCGATTTAAGGACTTGTTTTCCTGAGAGCATGAACATCAGCCCTGACCAAAAAGGAAATGATTTTTGAGATTAGAACTGCCAAAGATAAATTGCATTTTTTAAATTAAGCTTTTGATCTGTTTCCACACTGATATGAACTAAGTATTGACCTAAGTTAGCTTTTATTAAGAGTTTGAGCCTCCAATTTATTTTGTAATAATTTTGGTTCTACAATATTAAGTGTCCACATTAGCATGAACAAATGTTAGACTGGTTCTTTTGGTTTTAAAGGTTTTGGCCTAGACTGTGTTTATAGGGGTTATAGTGGTTTATAGGGAAACTTTATTTTTTGGCAAAATATTAATCTAGATATTAAACTATCAACAGCATTTATTTAGTTAAGTATTTAAAACCCATCAAAAGTTTCTGGGTTGCTGTCTATTTTGTCTTGTAGTTTATAAATTATTTAAAGATTTTTTTTACCATAGCAAAGACAATTTTATCAGTGTAGTTGAGGCAGGGGCCCTTCTAAAACAAAGAGATAAGGGCCTTCCCAGAATAGAAAAAAATGTGTTAAAAAGGAAGTGACAAGCTGGGCTTAGGGGCTCAGCCTGTCATCCCAACACTTTGGGAGACTGAGATGAGTAGATTGCCTGAGCCCAAGAGTTCAAGACCAATCCGGGCAACTTGGCAAGACCTCGTCTCTACAATAAATAAAAAAATTAGCCAGGCATGGTAGCATGTGCCTGTAGTTCCAGCTACTTGGAAGGCTGAGGTGGAAGGATTACCTGAGCTCAGCAGTTCAACGCTGGGGTGGCTGTGAATGTGTCACTGCACTCCAGCCTGGGCGACAGAGTGAGACTCCAACTCAGCAGCAACAAGAAAAGTGACATGGCATAGTCGATGTCTAAGCGCACATGAGTAACCCAGTTACAACCTTGTGCCATAAAATACCCAATCAAAAATGCAGGCTGCCATATAAGGAAGACAAAGGGGCTAAGTGTAATATATGGCAATGCCCCGCTGCATTTGGGGCTTAGGCTTTGAATGTGAATCCACTAGGCCAGTGCCAGCACAAATAAACACTGCTTCCTGGCAAAAAAGCCTCAGTGTCTCGTCTTTCTCTGTAAAGGATCCTGCCACATCTCTGGTGAATTGGCCAGGACATTGGGAAGTGGAGACAGTGTTTTCACCTCCCTTGTCACCAGGGTGTGACCCCCAGTACCCTGGAAAAGGTGACCTTGCCTGGCGCCAGTGGATTGATTGATTCGTAGGGGACTAGCCCTCCCAGTATGCTAGAGCAAGGAACCCGGTAAGACCCAGGAACCAGCCAAGGGAGCACCGCCCGTCAGACTGGTAAGAACCTGGGTTTGATTTAGTAAAGCCCGCCCCTAAGAGGCAGAAGAGGAGCCTGATCACCTCCCAGAGTTGCCTGAGTAGTTCCATAGGGGGATGAAATCACAACTCTAAGGCACTGGGTGGTGTGTTGGAGATGTTGTGTGACTGCAAGTGAATGAGACGCTACCTAGTGACAAAGCAACAGTGGAGTTCCAATCCGCGGATCTGTGGGGACTTCATACAGCTTAGGGCGGTATAGAGTTGGGAGAAATCCTGAAATCTGCAAGAAATTTTCAGTCAGGAGGGTTGAGACTTTCCGGGAGGGCCTGAATTCTTAAGGTCTGCAAGAAATCTCCATTATGGGAGAGTGAGCACCGTTTTGGAAAACTCCAGAACTGCACAGACTAACCCGGTAACCAAGAATGGATAATAAACAGTCTAGACCTAGGAGGCAGGTCGGAAGGACTTTCTTAAAATTTCCCCAGACAGCCTGCTGGATGGAATACTGGAAGGTTGGGGAAATGATTCCAGAACCAAGAAGAAGGGGAAAATGAGAATGTTTGAATTTTGTTGTTTTACCTGGACAAGAAACTATACGTCAGCCCTCGGCCTTTTGACTGGAGTTTGGTTCTAATAAAGACTGGCTTTGCCAAACTTGAATAATTTATGTAAATAATAAGTCCTCTGTCTCATCTGAGGAAAAAGGCTATGCCCTTTGCTGGCTACCACAGGCCTTTCCCATGTCCCCCCTTAAAACGGGGATTGTGGAAAGGGAAAAAAAAGAAAAAGAATCTGAGCCCCTGGAGGAAAGGGAAAAACTTGGGATCCACTTTCCTGTATTCCCACGACTAATAATCCTCAAGAAGACCAGGAGTGTAAGCGGGGGGGAAAGGAAAGGAATGAGGGCCTATCAGGGATTTGGGGGTCAAAACCCCAAGCTCCCACCATATTTATCCTAACCTGAAAAGGGAATTGGAACAATGTCAGAACGATATTAAAAGGTTTCCCTTTCCTCCTGAGGATTCAGGTAAAAAGTCAAAACTATTCCCCTCGAGGGAAGCCCCACTGGGACAAGGAGAAATTGTTTTTGTGACTGTTCCACTCACCAGTAAAAAAGCAAGACATTTTTAAAAAGAAATGGAATCACTCCTAGAGGATCCACAAGAATTGTCTAATCAAGTTAATCAATTCCTTAAACCTAACATATGTACAGGGTAAAACTGATGTCAATTATAAATATTTTGTTGACTGGAGAAGAGGAATGATTAGGTGAGTGGCTATGTCCGTCAGGGAACAAAATCAGTCCTGCACAGCCTGCTGAGAAGTATCCAAACACTGACCCGAGATGGGACAATTATAACCCAGGAGATAGGGTAAGAATGCAAGACTTGAGGAAACTAATGATTAAGGGCATTCGGAAATCTGCCCCGAGGTCTCAAAATGTTTCCAAGGCTTTTGAAATTCAGCAAAAAAAAAGGGAGAACACTCCCACAGTTGTTGTTTTTTTTTTTTACAATGACTCAGGGACCACATGAGAAAATATTCTGGATTAGATCCAGAAAACCCTGTAGGACAAGAATTGTTGAAAGTAAACTTTGTTACCAGAAGCTGGCCCGACATTGCTAAAAAGTTACAAAAGCTAGAGGGATGGCAGGAAAAGCCCATTAAAGAGCTGTTGAGGGAAGTACAGAAAGTGTTTAACAGACTAGACGAGAAAACCAGAGGCAGAAAGCTCAAGTTATGACGAGCACTGTCAAAAAGGTGGTTCAGAAACAAAGGAATGGGAGGCCCTCGTGGATGGGTTTTAAAAGTTAGAGAGGGCAAGCTAGAGAAGGAAGCAACTCTAAGGGGAACGGGACAGGAAATTTTAATCCAAAGGAAACTTAAAAATCTGGGGGTCTTGATTAGATATTGTAAATAGTGGATTAAATCTTATGAAACCAAAACTAGAGGCTTATATTCTAAACTATTAAAAGAGGCCCCCAACCCTTCTTAAAAATTGCAAAATTAAAAAAAAAATTAAGATAAGCCTTAATTATCGCTCCTGTCCTAGGCCTCCCTTCTTTAGAAAAACCAATTTTTAAAAGAACATGTTTTGGTTATTTCCTCTACCTCTCTTTCTCTACCTCTCTCCCTCTACCTCTCTTGGGTTGAAAGGGCTTCTTGCTCAAACCCCTCCTCTTGAGTTTACAGTTCACCAGTTCCAACCTGGAGACCAGATGCTGATCAAGTCTTGGAAGGAAACTAAGCCCCAACCAAGCAGGGAAGGACCCTATCAAGAGCTTCTGACAACTGAGACGGTCCTATGGACTGCTGAAAAAGGGTGGATTCATCATACCCACGTCAAAAAAAAAAATCAAAAAAAGTTACAGTACCAGAGAGCACTTCCATTAAATGGGAAGTCTCTCAAACTGAACCACTAAAACTAAAATTCAAGAAAACCTCATGTATTCCTCTGTACCCTTTCTCATAGCACTGCCAATTGCATTTCTTATCATACGTATGTTTATTGCTTTTATCATTAAACATATTTGCAAGGGTCTTTTCAATCCTAAGCAACCATGAAACCTTTGTTTACCTTCAAGGTATGACTAATTCTAACCATAGTAATAAACAAAAGCAAAGGATGGTTTATGATTAATATCACTAAAACTAATCCCCCAATAACTATTACATTTAATGCCTGTTCTGTCCTGTCATGCAAAAGGCTTTATGACCAACGAAAATTATCTATGGTTGACAAATACCTTTGTCCTAGTACCACAAATATCTTTGTCCTAGTACCTAGGGGGAGAGCTGACCCTTGTGCTAAGAATGGCATAACTTTACTCGCCCCAAATAACCCTTGCAGGAGTTGGTCTGGTGTCTTTTGTATCACTCAATTTAAAGAATGGAAAGCTCCAGTAAAAAAAAATTGAAAAATAAAATTCAGCTTATAAGAGGGGTTATTCCTCCTAGTTGTCAACATTTACAATGTAACCCGCTGTTATTAACAACACATAGACAGAAATCCCGTGGTACCTCGGAAATACGGGTTAAGAGCAGCCATATATATCTGAACAGGACCCTCTAGGTAAAATTTTGGGTAAAATTAACTGGAATGCCTCCAGCATCTTCCCCGTCTATCAGTACTACCCCAGCCCCTAATCCAAACCCTTTATAGCTTTGGGAATTAAGTCAAACTAACCCCAAGAAGGATCCTGGCAAGGCAGTGATTATGGAAGTAACAGGCTTAAAACAAACTTTGAAGGTTGAAACAGGATATGGGGACACAAATGCCTGGGTTGAATAGATAAAACATACAGTAGCAAGCCTTAACAAAAGTGATCGTTATGCTTGTGCCACGGGTAGGGCCACAGGCTCAAACAGCCCCATTCCCTGTTAACTGGGACACAGACCCCAAAGGAACAAGTTGCCGGCTGGCTCTACATCAAGATAAGGACGCATGGGGGAAGGAGACTTGCCGCAGTCTCTCCCCGATCCGCCTGTACAGACGTCAGATCCGAAGGTGCATCCTTCCTTTCCCGCAGGTGAGGCGGATCACGCCTCTCGTCGCTCCAGCGGAGGGGGTGGTTTCACCGCTCCTGTGGGGCATCTGCAAACCTGCACCCATGTCCTTGATGTCTCTGGGTCCACTGAGGACACCTGCTCAAACTTCAGCATCCCTCGAGCGAATGTGTGGTGGGACCGTGCAGGTGGACAATTCGAGCCCTGTTGCCACCCAAATGGACAGAAACCCATGCTTTGGGGTTTGATTGGCTATCCCATTCACCCTGGCGTTTCAAAACCCACTAAAAACTACTAAAAGGGTCAAATGATCATTACCGAAACCACCAGTATCCGGCTCATTTGACTTTAATATAGATCTAAAATGCTATAGGCGTGCCTAGGGAAATTCCAAATAAATTCAAAACTCGAAATCAAATAGCTGCAGGATTTAAATATCTCTTTTGGTGGGCTACTATAAATAAGAATGTAAACTGAATCAATTATACATATATATAACAATCAACAAAGATTTACTAACATACTAGAGATGCTATTTAAAAATTGCTGAACAATTAAATGCTACTAATAGAATGACATAAAAATATTGTATGGCCTTAGCCATGATGCTAGAGGACAAAGGGGGAGTCCGTGTCTTGTTAGGAGGATAATGCTATACTTTCCCCAAACTGGTCGGGATCTTGAGTGTTAGGGTCTGTCCGACCCTCCTTCATCCTGCTCCCACTTGCCAAAGGGGAACATTTGAAAGTCCAAGTATACGAGAATTGGGACACCCAAATAAAACAGCGTGCCTTACAAATTGGCAACTGGAAAAATGATGGGTAGCCCCTGAATGTATTATCCAATACCATGGCCCAGCTACCTGGGCAGAAAATGCGTCTTGGGGCTATCAGAGCCCTATTTACATGCTAAACCTCATAAATCGATTACAAGCAGTTGTTGAAATTATAACTAATGAAACTGCAAAGACCCTTAATATACTAGCCAAACAGCAAACCAAGATGTGCAATGCTATTTATCAAAATCGCCCAGCCTTAGACTACTTGCTTGCTTCTAAAGAAGGAGTTTGTGAAAAATTTAACCTAAGCAAATTCTGCTTACAAACAGATGATGAGGGAACGGTCATGAAAAAAAAAAGCGCCGACCAGATAAGAAAAATTGCTCATGTCCCAGTCAAAACCTCAAAAGGCGGGGACCCTGGAAAATTGTTTTTGGGGGATGGTTCTCGACTTAGGGGGAATTTTAAAACCCTCATAGGTATACTTATAATTTGAGGAATGTGTCTAACTCTGCCCCGTCTATCGCCCCTAGTCATAAGGTCTGCCTCCAATCTCATGGAGGCTATGGTCAAAAGAAAAATGGCAGCACATGTAATGATGCTATGGAAATACCAGCCCTTAAACCAAGATGATGCTCTTCGGCCCTCAAAGGCCCCAAGCATCAAATAGGGGAATGAACCGGGCTCAGTGGCTCAGCCTGTCATCCCCCGCCTTTGGGAGGCTGAGGTGAGTGAATTGCCTGAGCCCGCGGGTTCGAGACCCGCTTGGGCAGCGAGACCTCATCTCTACAATAAATCAAAAAATCAGCCGGGCGTGGTAGCACATGCCTGTAATTCCGGTTACTTGGAAGGCTGAGGCGGAAGGATCGCCGGAGCCCAGCAGGTCGAGGCTGCAGTGGCCACTCAGTCTGGGCGACAGAGTGAGACTCCAACTCAAAAAAAAAAAAAAATAGGGGAATGAGGCAGGGACCCTACTAAAACAAAGAGATAAGGGCCTTCCCAGAATAGAAAAAGAATGGGTTAGAGAGAAAGTGACCGTGGCGTAGTCAATGTTTAAGTGCACATGAGTGACCCGGTTACAACCCTGTGCCATAAATTACCCAATCAGAAATGCAGGTTGCCATAGAAGGGAACTAAAATGTAAGGCAACGCCCCACTGCATTTAGGGCTCAGCTTTTGGATATGAAAGATAGGTAAGTTAAGTGTCATACACAATTTTTGGTTCTGAATAAGGAAGTGTCCAGACCTCTTGTCTGCAGGCTGAACCACCCTGTGACTGGAAAGTGGATTCAGAGTTGTCTGTCAGTCCACTCCACCCCCTCAGCTCACAAAAGGAAAACCCCCTCAAGGTGGCTCCTGGACCAGGAATCAAAAGCTACAGAAATGAAAGTCAGATCACCTTCCAATTCTGAGTCACCAAGTCTGGCAAGTAAGCTGCCAAAGGCAAAATGCACGTTCTGGGAAAAGCCCACCCTCCTCGCCTACCAGAAGTGGAAAGATGGCAATCTCTCCACAGGAGATATCTGAATATCTGTAGCCTATTCGTCAGCATTTCAATAACTAAGTAGCTATAGCTATCTTTTTGTAAAAAGCAAAAATGTGGTCTTCCTCCAAGATGCCCAGGTACATTTTCCTGTATCTCTCTCCTTCTCTTTCCCTAATAAACTCTGTTTTAAAAGCTTCGATGGCTGCTCTCAAATTCCTTTCATTGCTGATTCAGAGTCCAAAAATTTTGTGCTACGCCACACTCAGCACCAACACAATCATGATGCCAGTAAAAAAAAAGGAGTAAAGTTTCATTCCAAGAGTTTTGGAGATTATGGAACATGTTTGCTGGAAGGATTTTTGTAAAACTGGAACATAGATGGCACACTACTTATCACATAGCAAACAAAGCTTCATCAAACTCTGCATTACACTCCCTGTCTCAGAACCCTCCCCAAGGCAGGTGCCACATTTCCTCCTCTTTCCGACCTTCATCCTTGACCACAGCTTCCACGGCTTTCTGGTCCTACTGTGATCTCTCATGTCACTCCCAAGATCACATGCAGGCTCTGACTGCTGTTTGCTTAGGCAGAGCGGAGGTCTCTAGGCTTCTCAGTTCAGCAAAACAAAGAGACATTGGGAAGGTCCTTCCCGATTTAAAGCTCAGAAAATGTCTCACACTGTGACGACAGTTTTGTATGTCAACTTGGCTAGGCTCTAGTACCATTATTCATCCAAATGCTAATCTACCTGGTGCTAGGGAAGAATTTTGTAGATGTAATTAACACCTACAACCGGTTGACATTAAGTAAAAGAGGTTACCTGTGGTCATTGGAATGGGCTTCATCTAATCAACTGAAAGGCCTTAAGGGCAAAGCCAAAGTGTTCGTGAGGAAAACAAGCTTCTGCCTGTGAATTTCAGGATCAGATCCTGTCCAGGAGTTTCCAGCCTTCTCTAGCTCAGATGTGCCAGCCCAACAATTGCTTAATCCAGTTCTTTGTAATAAACACATATATGTATATGTACATAAATGTGTGTGTGTGTGTGTGTGTGTGTGTGTGTGTGTTATATGCTGTCATTCTTTTTCTCTGGTAGGACAGTGAGCAAAGACACACATCAAGAAATATGCCTACCATATTTAAATTCCTGAAAAAGTGTATTAAATATTAAGTTGAACTCTATGAATTATGATATTGAATTTCTTCAGATGAACTCTTTAGGGCACCAAGGAGATCATATGATTATCTTTATTTCTTTGTGTTTCAAGCCAAATTAGTAGACTCCCTCATACTATATTATTCAACTCTTTCAATAATTTAGTCTCACAAATGATTTGATGTTTTAGCTTCAAATGTATATGTTTTGTTTGTTTTGCAGGAAATTTTTGATCTGTTATCAGAGACAGGAATAAGAGCTGCAAGCTTTTCAATCTAGGCATAGGCAGCAAGGGAGCACCCCGGCTAATCCATCTAGTAGCCCCTGGAGGTCTGGGCCTGATACATTTTGCCACTGCCATGCGTGAGAACAGCATGGAGGAGATTCTTCTCTTCTGAAAGTTTGTTTAGGTTTGGCATCCCACTTTCTGTTGTTGGTAGCTAGGGTGATAAAGAACGATCTGAGGGACTGAGCAAATGCAAACCACTTTTTCTTTAGCAGTCTAATAGAGTTTCACAAGCAAATTGACTTTTTAAAAACTCAGTTGGATTGCTAGGCATTTCTATTTCAATTCCTATGTCAGGTGCAAATAGCCTGTATCACTTTGTGTCTTGGTCTCTGAACCTGAGGTTGGCACAGGTGTTAGGGCCTTTTCCATTAATGCATCCCCAAGGTTTGGTGGCTCCGCTCTAGGTCTCTGCTTCTGAATCTGGGAAGGAAGAGGAAGGCAAGACCTTTCACGGCTGCCATAAGTGACCAATATGCTCCAAAATCTTGGTAGTTTACTAATAAATCATTTCCATGTCATTCTCAGTAGACATATGAGGGGAGTCCCAAAGTGCAATTGACAGTTGATCCAGCCATGACCTTGCCACTTGGAGGGAGAATTTGTGAGAAAGAGAAGTCGTCATAATGGAAAGACACCACCTGGAGTGTATGAGCTCTGATCTTACACAAAAAGAAGATACTAAGTCATTTCCTGTGGATTCTAGAACCTGATTAATGATAAATCAATCATTGTTGATTAATCCAAAGGCACAGACCACTCTTGCCAGTTTATGGCAAGTTTTCTAAAGACCTTTCTAAGAAACCCCCATCCTAAAATTTCCCTGTATAAAGTGAAAAGCTTTAAATTAATTAATATATAATTAGAATTAATTCAATCATCTAAATTTTTAAAGTATATTTTTAATCTGCATGATAATTTGTTTTCAAAATACAAAGTATATTGGGCTGCTCTGATAACAGAGTATCACAGGCTGGGTGGCTTGAACAACAGAAACTTATTTTTTCACAAGTTCTGAAGGCTGCACCTCCAAGATCAAGGAGCAGGCAAGGGTGGATTCTGTTGAGATCTCTTTTCCTGAACTGCCAACAGCCACCTTCCTGCTCTGCCCTCTCATGGCCTTTGCTCTGGACACATACATCCTCGGTATCTTTTCCTTTTCTTGTGAAGAGACCAGTGTGATCGGATTAAAACCCAATCCTAATTATCTTATTTAAACTTAAGTACCTCTTTAAAAGCTCTATTTCCAAATACCATTATATTGGGGGCTAGGGTTTCAACGTGTGGATTTTGGAGAGACACAACTCAATCTATAAAAATGGCAATAGTAGTGATGTCAGGTGGCATGGGGTGTAGCTGCTCCATGGGTTCTTGACTCCACCACTGAAAATAATTTCAGCGTCTAACATATAGTATAAAACAAGATTTATTAGAAACTGATTCCAGAGACAGCATGGGTGCCTTCGGAGAACGGATATGCGCTTACTTTTGACAAGAAGATTTATATAATGCTCGCAAAAATGATTATGCTAACTATGAACTAAGAGCAGAGGACTGCAGATATTTAGTCATGGGTTTTGGTGACCATCGTTCCGCCTTTTAAGGTCACAAGGACCTTCTAAATAATGAAAAAGTCATTGCCTAACTAGATTTGGACATTTTTTAGAACTTCATGTCTGTGTTTAGGATAATTCCCGATTATTTATGTGATTTACTGTACTGGTAAATCTACACTCCAACTCACAAGGTGGTCAGGTCTGGTATGCCTGGTAGGTCAGGTATATTTCAAAATAATCACACTCGGGGTGTACCAACAAGAAAGATGTCTGAACACTTACCTATTTGAATTTAGACCTGCCAGCAAGAAACTCCTCTTTCTATGTGTAAGCTATGCTGGCTACCCTGCCTCAGTCGATGTACATTTCCTCCTCAAGGTTTTATAGGGGCCTTACTTTGATCATTCTGACAAATCTGAGAGGGTGAGGTCTAAGTGCCCATAGTGAACTTCACAATTGCTTAAAATCCCCACCCCACCCCCCCTTCTCCACTGAAATCATGAATAGGCCTTATTTAAAAGTAAAAGCATTACATTGGCTGTGAAAAAAAGTGTAGTATATACAGCCCTTATCTCACTACCATGAATTAATTTGTAAGATCACCTTTAGTCATTTTGTTTGGCCATTAGGACATGGACATGAAACTAGTGAATCTTTATGGGAGGTAAAGAAACCAGCAGGAGAGAAAGACCCAGGACTGCCAAGGCTTCTTTTGAAACAACAACTCCGAGGTCTCAGACATGGCTTGCTTTTCTTTGTGTCTCAAGCAAATGTTGTTGACTACTAAGTATAGTTGGAAGAGACACTGTATTGGTCAAACAACACAGTCCTAGCTCTCTTGAAGGATGGCACACTCAGAAGACATACAGTAAAAGAAGGGCTACAAAAAATTGATTAAAAGTGGTAATTAAAATTATCTCATGCAGGACCAATTCTTGTTCAATCATATTGCTATCATAATTATTGTTGTATATTAGTTATCTTTAAAAGGTTGTTCTAGGACAAGATTGCCTTCTATCAGAATGGTGCAGTTAAGGAATGGATTTATTTGTCCAAGAAATATATTCAGTGATATAATTGGATCCTGGTTGCTTCATAAAAACTTTTTTTTTCTTTCCTTGCCTGGATTAAAACTCCCTTAGCATAAGAATCATTTTCTCTTCTTTGTTATAGACCGAGAGAAAACATGCTTAAATATTAATCAACTTTTAAGCTCTTTGGTTTCTTTTGCTGGATTATCTCCTGTCCAAATGGTACATTTTCTTCAAAGTCAATCTCAAATGTTTAACCACCCATAAAGAGTTTTATCAGCTATTCCTAGCTCACAATATAACTTTCTTCCTATATTGACAACACACTTGTTGGTTTTAGGCAATGTAGCGTTTGATTAAATATTGTTCTCTTCTCTTTTTTGGTTTGTACCGAGTATCTACAGTTTCTCTTCTGGAATAAATTGTGAAAAAACTGATTCACAGATGTTACAGTTTACCAAGATGAGCTCTGTCCTAGCTAATACAAACATAAGTATTATTCTTTCTACCAATGACATAGTATTACCGTTACAAATCCTTTTTCTTACTTTAAGAAAAAACAGTTCATTATAAAATATGTCAAATTTCAAAGTAATCGCATTTAGTGAAACTATATTACCATTTAAGATCAGTTAACATAATTAACACAGCATGATTTTTTGCTCCTTTAATCTTTCAATTTTTTTTAAATTGACAGATAAGAATTATATAGATTTACCATGCACACATTGCTTTGAAGTATGCATGCATTGTGGAATGACTAAGTAGAGCCAAACCTGTAGATGTTATAGACATGACAGGGATACTGAACAATCCCAGTATAACACCAGACACCACCAAAAAAAAGTCTCTGAGAAACTCTTAGAGATGCACAGGCTGACAGGGGTTTGGTTTGGAGGACGTAGGAGGAAGGCACACTGGGGTAGAAGACAGCTGTGTGTAATGGGAAGAAGGTGGACTAGGAAAGAACTCTCGAGTGATACTCCCTTCCTTCTCCCGCAATTCCACGGGACAGTCGAAACTTCAGGGCTCCTGGAATAGGAGGTGGCAAGGAAACATTAAAGCAGCAATGGAGCCAGATTTAGGAGGAGATAGGCAGGCCAGTTATGGAGCCTTCTCTACCCTCTACCCACCCATAACTCCAAAAGGACATAGGTTAGAACCTGGCCATTTTCCCTCCCTCAGATCCCCCGAGCACTCCCTGCAAGTCAAGATATGATGAGCTCACAGGGAGGGGTAGCAACGATTCTTCAGAGCTAGGTTTTTTAAGTGAATTGCAACTGAACAATCATTCCAAAGAAAGCAGAATAAATAGATTAAATACAATAAACAACTGCAATAGGTGATGAGAAAAGAAAATTTTTAGAAACATACACCAGAAAGAAGACCCAATTAAGAGTTGAAGTAAGAAAAAATTAAATAGATAAATAATTTCATTCAGGGAGTATGAATACTGAAAGTGTTCTGCTGACATATGAATTAGTAAACTAGTCAGTCCAGGCAAGAAACTTACCTACAAGGCCTCAAGAAAGATTAAATAGATAAAAAATAAATAAAACAAAACTTGAGGTTTTGAAGATTTTTTAAAGTGTCCAAACAATAAAACAGAGCCTTCATAAGAAGGAAAAAAAAATAAATGGAAGGGAGAAAATATTTAAAGAAATATTAGCTGACATTTTCTAGAACTAAAGAATAAGATGTAAAATTCCAAATTACAGTGCAAAAAGCACTAAAGCAGGAGAAACATGAAAAAATGAACTCACATTGCCATGAAATTTCAGATCATCAAATACAAAAGGAAGATTTTAAAGCATTGTGAGAAGAAAAGCAGACCAAATGTAAAAGTACAAAGACTTTTATCAAGGGTCTTTCAGGAAATTTCTTCTTTTTAAAAAACTTTTAGTATAGATAGGATCTTGCTATGTTGCCCAGACTGGTCTCAAAATCTCAAAATCCTTCCACCTGGGCCGCCCAAAGCACTGGGATTACAGACATGAACCACCACACCCAGGCTTTTCAAAAGGAATATTGGACATGAGATGGCAATGGGATAATATTTTGGTTGTGTGGAAGAAAAACAAATCTGAAGCTAAAATTTTATACCAGCAAACTATCACTTAAATATGACCCAAAATAAACATATTCTCACAGCATTCAAAGCCTTTCAAAGTTTACCAAGCAAGTGCTTCCTTGGAACATTCTTGAAGGAAGTATTAAACTAGAAGAGAAAAATGTCAGAGAAAGCAAAAAATATGGGAAATAAGAGTAAATGAATAACTCAGTACCGTTTATTTTTGTGTAAATAAGCAGTAACACTCTATCCTGCACACCAACAAGGATATTCATAACATTCCAGAAGTAGACTCAGGATATTCACAGGAGTGAGCAGGAAAAAAGAGCAGACAGAGGTGGGAGAGTAGGACAAGGTATTCATCTTTTCTAGGAGAAAACAGAGACATTATAAATTCGATTCATCATAAATACGTGTATGAGTCACATTGTGGTAACCCTAATCAGCAAAAGTAACAAAAGAGAATGAAACCCTAGATGAGATAAATATGTCTCTAGAAAAAAATTGAAAATACCAAAGTTGATACCCACACAAAATAAAAAACAAATCACAGAGAATAAGAATTATTAATAAAGTTGAAATAATAATCAAATTATTTACACCCCAAATATCCAGGTTCAGATCGTTTTAGGGAAAAATTCCACCAAATTTATGATAGTAGGTGAAGTGACCTTTGTTTTGTGCATATGCTGTTAAGGTTGCATATACATGATTCTAAATTATGGCTTGTGGTTAGGAAAAAAAGAAATGGGTATCTAAGTCCAAAAACAAAACAGAAGAAAGAGCAGAAAGTTCAGAAGCTGGAAAACTAGAGAAAAAAAAGGCAGACAATGTGAAGAATGGGTCAGGGCCAGTGGTTTGGTGGAAAGGGACCTCTGGTGTGATTTAGTGCCTGGCTCTGTGATGGAACAGAAAGTTTGGAAAGGCCATGTGGGCTGAACATGGCCTCTTTCTTAGCTCCTCCCCAGTCTCCACTATTTACTTCCACCTCAAGCAGCCAGATCCAGCCAGACATTCTCCAGGATTCTATGGCTGAGCATATTTGCCGGGGGCATGAGAGCTGGGCAGGGTTTTGCATGAGTGACTCTCCAGGCTTCCCCTTCCCAGGAAACCAGGATCTGGGACTGTTTGGTTTTGTGGGGAATCCAGGACCCCTTGCTGGGTATTCTCTATCCTCTTGTCCCTAATCTTGGAGACAGCCACGAACTTAAAGGCCATGAGAGAAGATTCAAGAAGGCCAGATATGCTAACAAAAGGAGCCAGATGGAGCCAGAGGAAGCTGGAAACAGAACGCAATGGACTTGTTACTTTAGATGTACAATATTGACAGTCCAACCCTTTCCACATATCACTTCATTGAATGCTCTCAACAACCTTGGGAGTCATCATTCTTTTCCCTATTTTACAGGTCAGAAAGTCAAGGCACAAAGAGGTTAAATAACTGGCCTAAGTTCACACAGCTGGGTAGTGGCCGAAAAAAGATTTGAAGCCAAGTATTTTGGCTCTTAACCATAACACTGCCAAGATAGTGAAAAAGAGTGTCAGACTTAAATTAGCACCAGGAAGTTCTCTCCTGCTAACTGGAAATGTTTGCCACTGGAAGATGGATGGCCTAGTTGTCTTGACTACAAGAGACATGGGTAATACATAACATCCTATAATACAACTCAAACTGTGGTAATGAAAGTAATCACTAACATTCGACGTTACTGCCAGGATTAGTTCTAAGTACTTATGAAACATTATTCAGTTGAATATGTAGATAAGTAGAACGTTCTCATTTTTCAGATGAGAAAACTGATGCAGAGAAAGATCGAGCTATTTGCCTATATTCTTACAATTTTTAAGTGATAAGACCACTTCAAACCCAGATGGTCTCACTCTGGATATTAAACTGCCACACCATGTGCTTGGCAGGTGTGTGTGGGGTGTGTGTGTGTGTAGAGAGGGGTGAGGAAGGGGACCATGATCCACTCACTGTGCCCCACTGAGAATAATTTAGTTTCCCCCAATAGAGGTCCTTGAGGATACCAGAAAGCAGGGCATCCTTTCTAGGGTTCTCAGTTTGATATATTCAAACTACATAGCTCAAAGAGGCTATAAAATCACAAAGTCTTCTGTAAAGCAAACAGCTCTTTGAAGTCAAGCATGTCACCTTGGACTCCTTGTACTACAGAAGGCTGACCTGGCTGGCAGACGAGCCAGTCGACTGGCTGCACATTTGGCCCTACACCGCCATTCAGGCCCTCTGTTTCTCTGTTCCTCAGGGAACAGGGCTAGCTCTTCCTGGAACCACAGGTCTAGAGCAGCAGCCCAGACTAGGGTCACAGGAAGAGGAAGCAGAACAGCGGGCCTGTCAGCAGCCCTAACAGAGGAAGCAAACCTCAGAGTCAGCACTGTTGACCTGGGACAAAACACGATTAGGAGAAGCTAGGAAAAAACATTATGTATCCAACTTGGTGGATGTCCCGGGAGGAAGTGCTGACTGCCTTGCGGGATGACCCCTCTCGCAAACCTCATCAGGAAGAATTAAAAAGATAATATTTCAAATCTTTGGTCCTCTTCTGAGAACTGATGAGTTGCAAGTCCTTGAAATGCCTGAACAGCAACAGGATGTGTAGGATCCAAGCTGAGGCAGCAGAACGCAAACCCTATGGGGTCACAGAGGGCATTCCAGTGGGGATGCTTGGGCTTCGTGCACAGGGCTTTGGAGCACAAAATCAGCACACTCCTGCTGTCCTCTGTCAGATGAATGATAAGCCCACCTTGCCAGAAAAGTGGTTCAGTGCCATGGAGACCAGGGACTGTGGAGTGTGGCCATCAGTTCCCCCCATGGCTGTAGGGTGTGGGCATTTTCTTGGGACTGTGGGCTCACAGCCTTAGGTCCTGAGGCCATGATGAGCCTAGGGCTAAACTCACAACAGGACAGGCCTCCGTGGGAAGCCAAGATGAACTGTCCTGGACAGTTCAGTCAGGGAGGAGTGTTTAGCTCAAGCCCTAAGACTGATGTTTACTAAGTTTGAAAGGACAAAGAGAAAAATCAAGGAGGACAGAGGAAAAAATAAGAGAGAAGGCAGTTTTAAATGGGCAAGAAGTCCCAAATAAATAGCTAGTTATTCTCTCCAAGGAGAAGTCCTCCTTTCCATGAATCATGTGCCAAAAACCATATCTGAATGAAGACCATCGTCATGGTGCAGTCTATGTGAATGTGCTAGATGGTTTCTAATTGTGACAACTCCAACTACTGCTCTTTGCCAACTGATGCAAACTGATATAAACTTAAGAACAAAATCCTTTCTAGTCACTCTGTGATATTAGGATTGAGATTCTGATTACTGTTAACCCGAGTAAAATATCATTCCAAGTAAAAATAATAAACTGGCATTTTGAAATGCTTTTTAAAGTTAAGAATAAGCATGTTACTTATAGCAGCAGCAAAATAATGTGTACACATGGATATGTAGGGTGGGATATTAAACACTGAGACTTAGAAAGGTGAGAGGGGAGAGAAGGAAGAGAAATGAGAAACTACATGATGGGCAAAATGTGCACTGTCCCGGTGAAAGTTACCCTAAAAGCCAGGACTTCATCATTACACAATATAGTCATAGAACAAAACAGCATTTGTACCCCTTAGATGTATTCAAATCTAAAAAGAATTTCAGACCCTAAGAGCACATTCAAAAGACTCACCAGATGATGGCCGGTCGTATCATACCAAGAACTAACTTCTGATGGCAAGTGTAACATTTGGACATTTTGCTTTTCCAGGTCGGAGGACAAAGTGATTATCTCTAAATAGTAAAATACAGAAAGTGAAGCACCCCAACATCTTGGTCAAACACAAATCAAGCAAATGACTAAACCATAAAAAAAGCAGATCAAGGGACAAGAAGCTAAAGGAAGGGGGGAAATCAATACTGATGGTAACTAAGTTCACAAATTAAGGTTAGAGAAAAATTGTTGAACTTCTCTGTCCAAATGGTTGACTAACCATACCAGGACTAGTGAGTTCTCAGGCAAATCACGTTAAAAGAAGCAAGTAAATACTGGTAGAGTCATTCTTTTCGACCTCTTTTCTTTTCTTTATACATTCCAGGATCATTATTAAATTTTACAATTCAATGTCATAGTTGTCTCCTTTACTCATTCACTCAACACATATCTACTGAATGCCTGCGATGTGCCAGTCGTTGCTATCGGCCCTAGAGGAACAGTAGACAAAATCAGCTGTCTTCGTGTGAGACAGAGTGAAAGAAGACAGAAAAATAAAGTAATAAACAAGTAAAGCATGCAGTATCTCATGAATGAAAAGTGCTATAGAAAAAGTAAAGTGAGAATCAGGAATTAGGAAGGGAAGGGAGAGATAGGATGCAATCTTCTATTGGTAGCTGAAGAAGGCCTCGCAGCTGGGCATTTGAGCAGACCGAGATGGAGTGAGCCATACAAGAATCTTGCAGATCTGGAATCCAGGATGAAGAAAGAGCCAATGGCAAAATCTGGAGGCAGGAGTCCACCTGACAAGCCAGTGTCATTGGAATGGAGTGAGAAAGCAAAATAGTCCAGAAAGACTTCAGAAACGTAGGGACCAACCATGTAAGGCGATATGGACACTGTAAGGAGTTTATTTTTACTTTATGAGAAAGAGAAGATGTTGGAGACTTTTGAGTGCAAAAATGACACGCTCTGACTTTTTTTTTTTAATTTCTTGAGTTGGAGTCTCACTCTGTCACCCAGGCTGGAGTGCAATGGCACACTCACAGCCACCCCAGTGTCAGCCTGCTGGGCTCTGGCGATCCTTCTGCCTCAGCCTTCCAAGTAGCTGGAACTACAGGAATGCACTAGCACACCCAGCTAATTTTTGATTGATTGTGGAGACAAGGTCTTGCCAAGTTGCCTAGGCTGGTCTCGAACCCATAGGCTCGGGCAATCCACTCGCCTCAGCCTGCCAAAGTGCTGGAATTACAGGCTGAGCCACCAAATCCAGCCTCTGACATATTTTTAAAGGATTCATTGGACTGCAGCATCAGGAACAACCTGTGAGAGATCAAATTTTGAAAACTGAAGGTAGAACCAACAGTTTTGGCTAGTAGTTAATGAATGACTCCAAACTAACTCTGGAGGGAAAGATGGTGGGAGAAGATTTGACAGGGGGGAGTGGACCAGAAGTTGGATTTTGGTCAAGTTAAGTTTAAGATGTCTAGCAGACATTTCATGGGGAACAATGCATCGGGAGTTCAGAAAACTGTCCTTTAGAGAAAAATATCTGGATACTGTCAGCCTACTTGTGATACTTAAAGCCATGAAAATGGTTGAGACTGCCAAGAGAAAGAGCGTAGATTTCTGAGAACTGGCTGAGGCATTCAGAGGTGAGGAGGAACCAGCAAAAGAAATTGAGAAGAAGTGATTAATGAGGCAAGGAGGAAGACAGAAGGTGAGGCATCTTCAGCAAGCTGTTATCAAAGCAGGCTACATGTCAAGGTTTTCTAAGAAGTAAACAGTTACAAGAAAACAAGCTCCTAAGTCATCAGCTCCATAAATATGCTTTCCGAAAATGATTAGATTTGAGAATGTTTAAATTATGGAAGCTCAGATTCTTGCTTTCCAATGCTTCTTTTGTAATGATTCTTTCACTTAAGAAACCCCAGTCATCCTCTCACCCATCTGAAAGTTAGCACTAGCATTGTTCTGGGTGTAACAACATCTGGAATGACAAACAAAAGGATTATTAAGTTAGCAGTGTCTCTATTGAGAAATTGAATGACACTAACATTTAGAAAACCATCAAGTCAAGTGGCTTCTAATTTTTTGCTGTAAGTCAAATTATAAAAGGAACTAGTTGAATTGTCAGCTGATATATCATTTAAAATAATGTTTGATAATAGAATACTCCATGACTTTTATCAAATATATCAGAATAAATTCAAATAATTTAATGCCATGGCAATGGCATTCTATTCCCATCTATTTGTGTGAAATAGTTTTCTTAACATTTATATCTATAAAAATAAAAAGCAGAAATAGAAATTGTTCTGCGCTTTATCTTGTTCCAGAAATTAGTGATATTCATCCATGAGTAAATGAACTAAAAGGGAAATAAACCTCAATTCACCTTACTAAGAGATGCATTTCCAATTTACAATTTAATTTTAGTTTAATATTTACACATTAAAATTTATACAATATGCATGTTTTAAGGAATTATGAATAATCATGATAACCTAATATTGCAGAATTTTGCATCACACACACTTTTGGTGAGAAGAAACTGAAAATTAAAATTTTAACTTACTTTTTTTTTTTTTTTTGAGTCGGAGTCTCACTATGTCACCCAGACTGGAGTGCCGTGGCCGCTCCCGGCCACCACAGCCTCGACCTGCTGGGCTCCGGTAATCCTTCTGCCTCAGCCTTCCAAGTAGCCGGAATTACAGGCATGGGCTACCACGCCCGGCTGACTTTTTGATTTATTGTAGAGATGAGGTTTCGCTGCCCAGGCGGGTCTCAAACCTGCAGGCTCAGGCAATCCACTCACCTCAGCCTCCCAAAGGTGTGAGATTACAGACTGAGCCACCAAGCCCGGCTTAACTTACATTTTTTTAAATTGCAAGATATGTTGGAGGTAGCCATTGTGGGACTCCATAGAAGTGACTTTATATTTTCTTACAGGACTAAGGATTTTGAAGAGAACTAACCAAAATCCTAACTGTCCCACAATGTATATCTTCCCGGGAATGCTGTTATCTACAGTGACTGTCAGTGTACAGTATTTTTCAACTACCTTGGTGTGAGCGTCTTGTCACACCTCTTTCAAGGCATCTTCTCTTGCTCAAATAAGGGCATTATGTAGATCTCCAATAACTCAGAACATGTTATCAGTTATTCAATACAGGGCATTGTCATGTGTACCCTGGGGCAGCACATGATGTTCCAAAGTATATGCAAGCATGAAAAACTTTGAAGGACTCAGTTTCTAGATACGCACCCTCTTTTGAATCTTCCCTAAAAAGATGCTTGAGAAAGCATCTATAGATTTCCAGTTCTCCTTTCCCACTTCCCAGTTTTTCTGGTTTATTTACAAAAGAAATGCATTCCTGGCACACATTCTAAATTTTACTGGCACATTACTCTGAAAGATAATTTTTAAAATACTCTGATGACTATTTTTGAGTGTGCGTGTGTGTCCTTTAAAAGCAAAGCAAAAATTTGATAAAAAAGAGTAAAAGAAAAAAGACAGCACCTTAGTGTATCCAGATAACAAATTCACTACAAGGTTTGATGCCATGTCTATACGTCTGTCTATCTCTCTATGCATTAAAATTTGGAAGTGAGAAGCTCATGACAGAGATGTGAATTAAGATGCTTATCTTAATTAAAAATAAAGTCAGATTTTTTTTTTCCGACAGGAAGAGGTGCTAGCTTGCATAACTGATTTTGACTATGAGGATTGGTTTTGACAATTAAAATATATAGCAGATATTTTCCATAAATTAGAAGTGCATAAAACATGCAGCTCTAAGGTTTTGAGGGAAAACACACACACACACACACACACACACACACACACACACACACACCCCACAGTGCTGCAATGCGGATACTTTACAAAGATTTAAACCTAAGAAAAATATGTTGAATGTCAATTAAAAAATATTTGAGGCCATTAAAACATCACAGGAATGATTGCCTCAGGCATGAGCTACTGATGAATGCTGATATTAGTGAGAAAACTTTAAGGAGGCAGCATATTTGCATAGCATCGAAAAATCTCCTCATAATAATTATCAATTACTATGGTCATTTTAACATACGGCCATAAAGTCCTTGGTGCTCCTCCCTTCAAGAGAGGAAATCTAATTTCTTCCCCTTGGGTATGGTCTGAACTTAATGACTTTCTTCGAATGAACACAGCATGAAAAGAGAAAAATAGTAACTTTCAGCAGAGAAATCTGGCAGAAAACACCTTACCCAAGTGACCAAGGTCAACATCACCAAAAATAAGTCATGCTGATATTGTGTACACTCTACACACATGGGATGTAGGATAGAATCAGAGACATACTTTGCCTCTGTGGTAGAGCTCTTCCCCAAACTCCATAACTCCAGTCCAATCACTAGAAAATTTTGGATGAACCCAGATTGAGATGTGTCCTACAAAATACCTGAGCTGCATTCTTCAAAGGTGTCAAAGTCATAAAAACAAGAAGACTGAGAAATGGTCACAGGCTGGAGGAGAATAAAGAGACACGATGACTAAATGTAACATTGTATTCTAGATTGAATTGTGGGACAGAGAAAAGACATTAATGAGAAAACTGGTGACATCTGAATAAAGTCTGTGGTTTTGGACTAATGTCAATTTTTTGGTTTTGATCAACAGACCATGGCTATATAAGGTGTTAACACTGGAAGAAGCTGGGGGCGTGTTCAGTAGTACTCTCACTACTGTCTTAGCAACTCTTCTGTGAATGCAAAATAATTTCAAATGTAAACATCTTGTTAAAAAATACCACGGCCACAGAAAGGACAGCAAAATTAATGTCAATGTAACTAATGACAAAACAAATATAATTTTTGAAAACTAATTTGATGAATATGGAAACAAAAATAGCTGCACCTCTCTGTCCTGGGAACAAAGTGAAGAGAAAGAGATTAACTTGGTCAAATGCTAGTGACTCAAGCAAGGTGATGACTGAAAATGGATTGAGCCAGAGGAAGGTCATTAGAATCTTAACAATAGCAGCGTAGGCAGGGTGCTGGTGGCAACAGCCTGGAAGTGGGCTCAAAAGAGAATGGGACAGAGGCAGAGAATTAGTAAATACAGAAAACTATTTTAAGAGTTTTTTTTTGTAAGGGGGTGCAGAGAAAAGGAACAGGTGCTGGGAGAAATTTAAGCGTCAAGGGAAGGTTTTCTTAAGGTGGGAGACATTACAACAGATGTGTCTGTGTATTAATGAAATATTGGGAGCCAGCCTTGGAGGCCCGCCTGATTGACAAGGTCCAGGTGCGCTGGGGACCCCCAGCCACAAAGCGAGTCCGGGCAGCTGAGGCCCGTCTGTCTTCTGTCTTTGCTGTTGGTACAGCTGAAGAAATTCTGTGCAGTCGTGGAAGAAGAAAATGGCATGTTTATGCGAAGTACTCACAGCTAACCTGGAAATGTCATGGTTCATTTTTCCATTTCCCACTATGCTGCTTGGCCTTTTCTAACATATGCAAGGGTTAAACTCTGAAGCACATCAAGAATGCTTTCTTTCACTTGGTTATAAGTTACTAAATATTGCTTAAGTAATAAATGATATGTGTATCCCCTCCTCATTTGATTTAGGATTATGCAGTTTAGTGTTTAGACATAAGGTTTTTTAGAAGCACAAGTTTATAGTAAGTTCATTATGAATTCATTATAAGTTCTAACACTTATCTAGGAGTTATGTAGGTGATTTATAACACTGTTTTCACTGACTTAGGATAAAGATTAATCGTTAAGGTTTTTACTTAATTCAATAGTCAAAACTCTAAGTTAACATTTATAGAGTGAGTTTTCACTGAACTCATAATATACTAATCAGACACTTTTATGATAGATCAGCTAAAGACAGAAAGCAACCTTGGGGGATCTGGGAAACATTACTAAAAGCTTCTTTTGAGTTCTTTTTAGAAACAAGCACTGCAAGATAAGAGAAAAGTAACAGACTTCTGGACAAGGGAGGCGATCACAAGACTCTGAAGGACATAAAAGCCTAAGATGGGAAAACTCCTGACACATGAAGAAATGAATGCTTAGAAACTTTCTTGAGACATTTCAAGGACTGTAATTCGGGACTTTGGACTGAAAGTATCATTGTTGGCTTTATGAATAAGACTCGTTGTCTGAATGTTTATAGGGATCTTGGTTTGTTTGTTGCTAAGACCACTAGGTGGTAACTTTTAGAAGATATGTACATGAAGGAATTTTCTTTGTCTTGCCCCTTTACAAATGGTATAAAAGCTCTGTGTTAACTAACATTAAATTGTCATCTGTTCAGGAAGCAGGTGTCCAAGTATAATGTTTTCGTCTTTCGCCTATCCATCTCTTCTTCAGGAAATCTCACGACTCTTGTGGGGCTGGACCCCCGCAGTGGAACTTTCTAGAATAAGAATGATAAAGCAGAAGAGAAGGTAGCCTTAGGTAACATCCTTGGATGGAGGAGAGGGGATGGAATCAAGTAACAAGATGGTTAGCTGAAAGCACAGATATTCATCCATGACAAGAAGGAAGACACAGGCGTGGGTAGTCATCCACATGAGTAGCAGAGTTGATGGGAGATCATAAAACTTCTTTTCTACTACTGTTTATTTTCTCAGTGAAGTAAGAAACTGAGAATGAGAAGGGGGAAAAGAGTTGTAGATTTAGAAAAAGAGCCAGGTTCGGTGGCTCAGCCTGTAATCCCATGCTTTGGGAGGCCGAGGTGAGTGGATTGCCTGAGCCCACGGGTTCGAGACCCACCCGGGCAACTTGGCGAGACCTCATCTCTACAATAAATCATAAATTAGCCAGGCGTGGTAGTGCGCGCCTATAGTTCCAGCTCCTTGGAAGGCTGAGGGGGAAGGATCTCCGGAGCCCAGCAGGTCGAGGCTGCGGTGGCCGGGAGTGGCCACTGCACTCCAGTCTGGACAACAGAGTGAGACTCCAACTCAAAAAAAAGGAAAGAAAAGAAAAAATAAAAAAGAAAAGCAAAAGAAAATAAGGAGGGTGAAATAATTAATAGAAGAGAAGGTGTTTGGATTTCTGGGCAGCACTAAGACCTTGCTTGGGATTAGTGGTCATTCATTTAAAGAGAAGCTTTCAACATGCTGCATGACTTTCTAGAGTCTTGTTCTGGTGCATAGAACAGGTGTGCAGAAGGCAGAGAGTTACAGCAAAGACAAGGATGCCAGAGGCATATGAAAGGATGAAATATAAGAGTGGAGCAATTTAAGCTGGCAAGGAAGGAAGTGATGACATGCAAACAGGGAGAAATAAGGGAAAGTTAGTAGCATAAGTGGATTGTAGGCAAAAGTGGCGTCAATACATTAATAGGAGTCAGGATGTCTCCTAATAATTTCTTGACCAAAAAACAGAAGGCAACATTTGGAGGTTGGGATGCAAAAACAGTTGAACCTCTTTGTTCTGGAAACAAAGTGAAAAGAGAGAGATTAATTGCATCGCATGCTAGTGATACATATAGTAAAGTGCTGACCAAAAATAGATTAATGGGTTGAGGAAGGACCAACGGATCGATGAGAGAGATTGTAGGTACTAACAAAGTGTCCTGTTCAGGAGTGTGCTGATGAACCTGCATTCTTTTTCATTCTTTTTCATCTCTAGCTGAGAGAAAGATCAGAGGCAGATTACAGTCATGAGTAACAGAGAGCTGCCTCTCCCCAGGGCTGTGTTAATTCTCTTGCCCTCTGTCATCATGTAGTCCAAAGGCCAAGACCATCTGGACATTTCACAGAATGCTGCATTAATCCACTAAATCAATGGCATTATGGTCATCAGACCAGATGCCCAAGAGGCAGGAAATAGGTTGGAGGCCTGGTAATACACCCCAGAGAGTGGGAGATAAACCCTGTAATAGCTCGGGGGTCCACCATATTTTTCAGGAGCCCAGAGAGCTGGATCATGTTGAGATTTGGTCTCCTCTATAAAAACAAACATTGTTATCCTAGACTTTCATTTACTAAAAGAGAAACACAATACTTGGTCATCTCTTCAGGCTCAGGAAGGAGTATATGCCACACTTTGGAATATAGCTCCAGTTTGTATGTGCACTGAAATTACACACTTGGGAATCAGGCAAATGACCACCAGGTACATGAATGCTACCAGTGGATCCAGACTGAGCCAGACCTTGTCAGAACATCATTTATTTCCTGATCCTCATGCACACCTACTCTAACAGAAGCTGGGGACATGGTGGCTCTTTGAGTTCCCAAGTATCAGCATCAAATCAGACTCTGGTCAACAGCTCTCTAAAGACCTGTGTCTTGCCAGGCGCAGTACATGCTCACACCTATAATCTCAGCACTTTGAGTGGTGGAGGCAAGAGAACTGCCTGAACCCTGGGGTTCCAAAGCAGTTTGAACAACTTGACGAGACCTCATCTCTATAGTAAATCAAGAAATTAGCCAGGCATGGTGATGCCTGCCTGTCATTCCAGCTACTTGGAAAGCTGAGGCAGAAGGATCGCCTAAGCCCAGCAGGTAGAGGCTGCAATAGCTCTGAGGTGTGCCACTGCACTCCAGAGTGAGACTCTAACTCAATAAATATGATAGATAGATAGATAGATAGATAGATAGATAGATAGATAGATAGATGTGTAAAAGACCTATGTCTTCTTCTTTCTTCAGTATGTGGTCACCTGAGCACATTTCTGGAAGTCCCTGTAAGGAAGAACTTAGAAGAGAGTCACCATGTGCCCTGTGGTAGAGTCCTTCTTCATGAGAAACTGGGCTCTCCTTTTGTCTAAACCTACTATAACTGAGAAGTGACTTGGGCCTGAAAACTGGACAAGAGAATGAGACTTTCTGTTGGGTTAGCATATTGTTTTCTGCTTATCCCTTCTAGACTTCTCTGAATATGGAGCTTAAGCAATACCTTCATTGGCTTCCCATCTCTCCTGGTCCTATGGACGTCATGCTGTATTAGCCATCTCCATAAATCCCTGTGGATCAGATTCCCCTGTCTTCCATCCCAAGTTGCTTCCCATTGCGCTAATTATGCCAATCTGATTCCTGATGGTTAAGTGCTGCCTGTTGGCCACTGCTACTCTAAAATCCGATTATCCTTTTGCTAGGAGGAGACCCAATACAGCATCGTCTCCTATCAATAAAGAACAGCCACCATTGAGTTTCTCAACAATTTTGCCAGCCCTCTTACCAGCTCATTCCTACTGCTTTGGAAATCAGTGTCCTCCAAGCCCAAGGAAAGTAGTCATGAGTGGGTTTCCCGGTCTTTAGTGGTTATGTTCCAGCATGGCAGATTCCCTGGGTCTCCAAAACATTTTCTTCGCAGACTTCCATGGTAGTTCTAGCATCTTGACTTTATTTAAATCATCTCTTTTTTCATGTTTCCAGGAACCTTCCTAGTAATGTGTCAAACATGTCACCCAGTATCATTGCCAGGATGTTAAATCCTGTGTCATGGGAACGTGACCTCGTAGTGAGAAGCTCTCCTTTCTCCAGCTTGGATCTCACTCTTCTCAACTCAGCATGCTCATGACCCAGGCACATGCCTGCCTGCCCATGTCCATCATGCCCTGCACCTCCCCTGGCATGCAATCCCTCTCCTCGGCAGGTCCAGATCTATTCCAACAGGATTGTTCTGGTTGTTCAGAGCTCTTATCCCACCAGGAGCATCTGGTGTTTGGGTGGCTGCAAGTCAGGGGAAGACAAGCATTTTCTTATGATGCACCTGCCTCGTTTGTGGGAAGTGTTTTCAAACAAGTAGAACGGGCCACTTCTATCTTCCAGTGAGGAGAGTGGGCCACTTCTCCATGTCTACTTCTATGCCCTTATTCCAAGTCTCAGAGTCCCGCTTCTCCCATATCGGCATTCTAATTTTAACATAAAGACTTGCTTGGCCGAAGAATTATCCTTCTTTGAAGTTCTGCCATTCTTACAGCTAATTCCTGAGTCTTGTTTTTATTACGTCTGTCTTTCTGCTATAGAAGATGAATGTTCACTTAAATGCTGTCTAGATTATGTCACTCTCACACTTCATCTTAAATTTAATTTTAATAGAACAGAGCCTTTTTGTTTCTCCTTACTGCATGATTTGCCTTTGTTAATGGCTATTCGGCTTTATATCCCTTATGGTTACTCTTCCCCTGTGCTCTCTCACCATAGCTAAAGTCTTAACTTGCTAGAACATGTCAGTGTCCATCAGCACTCCAGTCACCACCAGTCATGGGGTCCTACTTGCCATCTAGAAAGTAAGTGATCGACCTCTAGAATCCCATTCTGCCCGGTCTGCTTCCTAGGAACCCAGGCTTAGGTTTCCAGGGCCGGTGGGCTTAGGTCATGTGCCCTAGAAGCAGCTCCTGAGATAAGGGTTCTTGGGAAAGTGGCTCACTAAGGGAACGCTCTCAGAGAAGGGGAACAAGGAGATCGAGGCAGACAATCGGGAGAAAACTAAGCCAAGAACAGTCTAGGATGGAGAATCGATGCAGCCTGCTTCCGTGAGGAGCCCTGAAGTGTGACTTGCACCGCAGTTGGTGTCACTTCAGACAAAGGTGCTGGACCCCAGGCACGTGTATCCCATCTGTCCGTTAGTCCAGGTTCCTTGTCACCTGAGGGGTGGTGAGGTGGCTCCCATTTGGCTGAAGGCAAATCTTAGAAGACCACAGCTGGAAGCCAAGTGCAAACAAAACTCATCGCAGCTGGGAGATGATAGCAGCTGGATACTGAAGGCATCCTTTATACAGTTTGTGAAAACAGGGCTAGGATTCCAACCCAGCAAGTTGGTATGCTATTTGAACAAGCACGTATTGCTTCATGTGGATGGACTGTGCTTTCTTGACTTGTATAACTAGAAAGTAATGGGATTATCTCTAAGCTCTGTTTCAATACAAAACCCAATGATATTGTATCTTGGGCTAAAATACACTCACATGCTTAAATTCAAGAGACCCCGTTCTCTCCAGTCCCACAGTCAGGTTCTGTTTTTTCATTACAAACAGATTCTGGCCACTCAGTCACTTTTGTTGTTTATCTATTGCATAAAACAGTTTCTGACCCTTGTGCCTGCCTAGTAAATATTCAGAGACATAAACTTAAAACCTAAGGTATCTCACTGCCTAAAAGTATTCTTTTTTTTTTTGAGTTTGAATCTCATTCCGTCTCTCAGGCTGGAGGGCAGTGGCACACTCACGGCCACCCAGTGTCGACCTGCTGGACTCCGGTGATACTTCTGCCTCAGCCTTCCAAGTAGCTGAGCTACCGGTGTGCGCTACCATGCCTGGCTAATTTTTTAAAAATTTACTGTAGAGACAAGGTCTCGCCAAGTTGCCAGGACTGGTCTCGAACCTGTGGATTCAGGCAATCTACTCACCTCGGCCTCCCAAAGTGCTGGGATTACAGGCTGAACCACTGAACCTGGCCTAAAAGTATTCTTTCAATGGAACGAGCAGTATTTATTGCTACCATCTTTTTACTTATGTGGAGTTATATTTCATCTTAGATTGTCTAGCATCTTTAGTGTAAAATGAAACTAAGTAGAGAAGACACACAATAACTCAGCAGTTTATAGTTTCAAAAATATTACAGAAGTACCAAACTTGATTTTTTAAAAAATATATCCATATAATATTATACAGATACAATATTAGAATAATAGATGAAATCACTAACAACGTGCTTCCTTCAGAATCATTACTACTGAATATTTATTGAGCACCTAAGAAAATTAGAATAAATTCACATTTAAAGTTGTTGCATTAAGGAACTTTATAAGGACAGTGATAGTTTGGGTCTTGATGCAAATAAATTAGGATAGTCATTCGTGGTACTTGGCAATCTGAAGATATGTATGCTGATCAGAGAGCATGGCATATACTGCCAAAAAGGAACAGTGTTATAAAAGAAATACTGAAGGGTCAGTGGAGATGATCACAGATTTTAAATGTGAGTTTAAATATAAGATGAAAATTTAATTCTGTGTATTTGAATTTGCTTCCTCTCAGATGATGTAGAATTGACCAAAAAATATTTTAAAAATAAATAAAACAGCACTAAAAATCAGGAAAGTTGGCATTAGTAAGTCAGAAATGGTGTGGTGTAAGGTGTCACACTGGGAAAAAGATCAGTCAGAGATTTAACACAAATAAAGCAAGAATCAATCTTGGTAGAAAACAGGTGAAACATCCCTGGGAAGTCCTCCAATGAGTTAGGAGTGCCAGAGGGAAAATAATGAGACAGATGGTTTGGGATAAGTCAACAGACTTTTGGCAGCTGCACCAGGGTACCACACACAAGAGTCTGCCCACAGCATTTGGCCTCAGCTTTCACATGGCATGAATTGACAGTGTTCTTGCGGGGAGGGCATGCAAAGATACTAACGGAGAGACCCAGTGCTCCTCCTGGTTCCGATGGCCACCCCAAGCAGAAAAGTAAGATGGCGCATGTAGTGGATGCCTATTGTTTCTTTCTGCCCAACATTCTTTAACACTTTTGATCTTCCTTGGAAAAACTGCCTGTTCTGTTCATGGTACACATGGTTCAGGAGGGACTGTTGTCGGGTCTCGGTTCTAGCGAACTCGCCTTAGCCTTTGAGATGCTCCATTCACCCTAGACACATTGATCATTTTAAGGATGGCACTCAATTCTAAGACTTTTGGCACAAGAAATTTGGGAGAATAAGAAACTGTATTTATATCGGAGCTACTAACTGCTGACAGCCACTTGATACAAAAAAAAAACAAAAGGGAAATTCTAGCTTTGATCTGATAAAGATACTCCACATTTAGAGATACAAGGACCACGCTAAACAGCTGACCTGACAACAAGCCTTCCACAGGAGCAAATCGTGATGCACAAACCACTCGAGAAGTAGGGGTACCAACCTCTGCATTCTGAATACAGAGGAAAAAACACACACACCGACTTCCCCACTGCACAATGTGTTCAAATTATTAAAACTTTCCTCCTACCTACACTCACAATGTCTCAGGTGCTATCCTGAATGCCTTTGAAAATATTAGTTCATTTACTCTGAACAACAACCTATGAACGACTCGGTATTTCCATCTTATATAAGATATCACTGGGGTACAAAAGTTTCAGTCACCCCCCCCCAAGTCATGCAGGTGGAAAATGGAGGCAGGTTTTGGGTTTTGCATTTGCACTGTTTGACTTGGATCACATTTTTTTAAACCACCAGATTCCAGGGCTGCATTTAGGCACCTTACAGAATCCAGCTCAGAAGGCAGCTTTTCCATTTCAAGAAGGTAAATTGAGAAATATTTTAGTATCACAACTCTCTCCATAATACAGAAATTCAAAATATAAATATAAGGAAAACCTCTGAAGCATTGCTAAAAAATAAGAGGAGAGTACCAAACAGCAGGTTAGAAATAACTTCTGGGGAACAAAAAGCAGATGGCATCACATAGACTGAAATGCTAGGAACAGTCTATAATTTAGATACACAAAGAGGCCTCCCTTACTCGCTAAGAGTTAAGGAAACATGTTTCCCTATAAAATCTTAGAAGGGCTAGAAACAATGATTAGGGCTGGCAAATTGTAGTTTTATTGGATTGGACTGATGGCCCAAGATCTTGTCAAGGATTTCTCATTAAGCAACGTGGAGAGGCCAGAAATATTGCCAGATCAGAACTTAGTGTGGGTGGCTGTACTAGTACATTAGTTGGGGCGATGATGCCAGGTAACTACCAGAACAAACCTGGAATTTGGAGTAGATTTTTAAAAGTCACTTAATGGACTCAACTGTCTCAGGATTTTGTTCATTAGATACCACAGTCAATTGCATCCCTACCCAACAGACATCCCAAAAAGCACACAGCAGAGGGTAACAGGACACTCGGGGGCAATCAGCAAGTGATGTTGTTCTGAAACTGAGAAGAGTTCTGCACGATGCATTTGCCCACAAGCTGAGACACAACTTAAGGAAAAACACACAAAGTACAGTGGAACTGTAGAGTCCAAGGATCCCTAGAGTCACTCACCTCATGGAGGAAGCCATCACAGTCCCAAAATGTGTTACAGGTAGAGCAAATATTTTGGTGCAGAAAATGCTTCCATAAAAATCACAGGCAAAACACATGCTGGGATTTTCCCTTCTATTTCAAGCACACAAAGAATTTAGGATTAAAATTTTTTTTACTGGATTAAGCCCCATGGAAGGCTCTAGAAGAGTTAATAAGAACTATTTGAGAAGTTTGGGGTACAGGAGTCAGACCAGTGTGGGTTAACTTATGAGTGCTGGTGAGAAAAATTAAGACAACAGGTACTGAGGACACTTGAAAAATTAGCCTGTGGCGAAAAAAAAAATAAAGAAATGGGATAGTGGCGGGAGGGCATGTTGGCTCGAGGAATGGAATTTTCAAAATGAGAAAACATGAGCACATGTAAAATCTAAGAGTAACGGTATAACTTAAAAAGTGACCTAAAAAACGAACATGCATATTGAAATGGAGAAAGAAGGATGAACACATGTCAGGGGAGCCGGGTCTGTGTTTGGAACCTGCCTTCTGATGGTGTTAATTGTGGGTGGGTGTGATGGAAAAGTCAGAAGTTAGAGGACAGTGGAAAATATTTGGAAAGCCAGTGTGTCAAGCAATTTTCTATTTCTTATCATGATTGGGGGACACATGGATATTTATCTTTTGAACATCCTTTACATTATCCATCCATCGTGTTCCCCAATTTAGTAAGTGACACACTCAACATTGTTTTAAAGAAAAATATCACCTGTAGAGAATATCAGAGAGTTGATCATATTGGAATGTGGAATGGTCTGACATGATGGAACATTTAAAATTTATAGAAAAACGTCTGCTAATGGCATCAGTTTCTCATATTTTTTTGACTGCTTTATCTAGGTTTGGTTTGGTGTATCTATGGTTTTATTATATGAGTGGAAACAAATTAAGATAAACAATGAATCAAGGGAGTTTGGCATTGGAGACAGTATTACAGAGCTAATAAATTTTATGTTTTAAGCTACTTAAGAATGGAAGGGAAGAGTCAGCAGTTTTGGAGAAAGTTGAAGATTAAAGAACTGGACATTGTGAAAATGATCAAATGGGGTCTATATTTCCAACGTGTACTTGTGGGACTGGGTGATCGAAGAGGTATGGAGGAGAAGGAAGTTGGTAGAGGGGAGGTCCGCAAACTGGGAAGCCAAGGCGTTCATTGGGTCATTCTTGTAGTGTTGGAGGATTGAGGAAGATACCCAAGAGTATATTAGGGCTAGAACGGAGAGGAAGGCGACACGGCCAGTGCCAATGTCTTTGACAAGTGATGGGCAGTGACTATATAGTCACTCAAGGGCATCCTTTAGAGGGAGCAGGTGTGGAACAAACGAACTCCAAGAGTCCCAAATGAGTAGCTTTTGTTTTTAGAGAGGGCGATGAACTCATCCGTCACGGAGAGAAAAGAAGATAGGTAGCCTAGCCCCAACTGCGAAGTTTACAAGGTTAAAGTTTTGAATGAAAGTCTGACAGCAGGAAAGAGCCAGGTTTAAGTTGAGGGAAACTGTTATGGAAGAGGTGGGAGCTGTTGTGAACACAAGGGTGCTTGCTGGTGATGAAGTGGCAATGCCAGTGGGCTCACCTAAAAGATTCTGTGCAGGAGGAAGTTGGAGGACTAAATCAAGGGCAAGACCATGCAAAACTTTTAATCATTCCACATTTATTTGGTCTAAACCGATTGATCTATCTTCACTAACTTTGATGTTACTAGTCATTTATAATAGTATTTTAAGAAGTTCATCAAACTGGTACTTTATAAAAACAGTTTAGAATGACCCACCATAATTCAGAATAAAATCACCCAGTGACATGAGGATTATGCACAGTTTATGGAACGGTTAACTTAAACATATTTCTGCACACAACAAATTAAAAGTGACAGAAAATGAAAATATAATATGAATCGCCAAGCCCCTCCTTGATAGACTACAAAAACATCTAACTCTGAGGTTCTATAGAAATGGAAAGCTGGAAAACAGTATGGCGATTCCTAAAAGCTCTAAATATTGACCTCCCATAAGACCCTGCAATCCCCCTACTGGGAATATACCCTGAAGAACTCAAATCACTCTATAAAAAAGATACCTGCACACATATGTTTATCGCAGCATTGTTCACAATAGCAAGAACCTGGAACCAACCATGCTGTCCATCAAAAGAGGACTGGATTAAAAAAATGTGGTACATATACACGATGGAATACTACGCAGCCATAAAAAAGAACAAAATCATGAATTTCACAGCAACCTGGATGGAACTAGAGTCTATAATACTGAGTGACCTCTCACAGGTACAAAGATCTGAGTATCACATGTTCTCACTCATATAGTGGACCTTGAACATCCAATGTAATACTACAAGAAAATGACTGACAGTGGTGGGAAACTATGGGGGGACAGGGGAAGGGAGATGGGATTAACGGTAGTAAATATCTGTCTGGAGACGGAGAGACACCTCTTATCAACAAGGGTGCCTGAACGAAGCATATTTGTACCCCACAATATCATAATAAAAAATATTGATTATAAAAAAAAAGAAATGGAAAGGATTCATTTGTTTGCTTATTCATTTTTGCCTGAAACCTAAAGAACAATTGGCATTGTGGCTCCATTTGGACAAATCTATGACCATCAACTAAATAAGCTTATAGTTATTTTTCTTTCCAGTGTCATATCCTGTAGATAATCCGCTTGAAGTGAATGACCCATCTAACTTACATAAATGAGATTCTGAGGAAAGGTGATGTAGTTGTGTGAGTACATTTTTTAACAATCAGGATAAAATATTACATTTTTAGAGATCAGATTAATAGGTTGATACTTTAGAAAATCTTTATCATCATAATAAACTTTTCAGAAATGATTTATCAACACCAAATATACAACCTTAAGTTAAAAAATCTTCACAGCACTGGATTACCGATATTTAAAAATTAGCAGTGGCTTGTATTACAAAGTATTCTGTTTGCAAATGAATGTAATTTGAAATTCCTTTTCAAGAGGTAGCTTCACTCCCATGTTTATTGTAGCACTAGTCATAGCAGCCAAGATATGTGAGTAACCTGAATATCCATCCATGGATGTATGGATAAGGAAAATGTAGTTCATATGCACAATGGAATACTATTCTGTCATAAAAAAGGAAGGCACTCCTGCCAATTATGACAACACAGATGAATCTGACAGACGTTATGTTACATGAAATCAGTCAGTCACAAATAGACAAACACCACTTGATCCCACAGAGATGTGAAATATAAAAGAAGGTGAGAGTACAAGTGAAGTAGAGAGCACAGTTGTTACCAGAGGGTAGCTACGGAGAAGGGAAGCTTAGGAAGATGTTGGTCAAAAATATGTATTTGGGAGCAATGAAAGGTGGTGACAGAACCGGTGGGAGTGTGGGAGTCTCTGCAAGGGTAAGTGTCCATAAAGACCATCTGCATGTGTGAGGGGGTGCAGGTGGGTGAGTGAAATTCATTCTGAGGAATGACTCGGGATCAAGCAACCGGGGGTCCCTTCAGGAAGTGGCAGCAATCCGTCATTGCTCCGAGATCAGAAACCCCAATATGCACAGTCATCCACCATTCTTGGTGGTCTCTTCCAGCTGCCCCTTGGCTCCTGGCACCTGGTCCATGCCACCACCTGTGGCAGTGGGCTGGGTACTGGCAATGGGAACAGTGGAGAAGACATGCAGAGGAAATCTGAAGTGAGACCCACCACCAGTGAGAAAAAGCCAACCCTTTTCTCTGTCCCAGGACCCAGCAGAGACCAATGTTGGCCTGTTCAACTCTATTCAGCCTACAACTAGAGGCAATCTTCGCATTCCTCTGGGATCTACTGTTGCTGACCCAGAGAAGAAACTTCAGGAGCAGACATGGAGACACAGATGCTCCAACCCCACACTGGACCAGGTATGAATTAACAGCCTAACAAATCACCTGAGGAAACTGAAAACACAAGACCACTGAAACCCTAACTTTAGCAGAAGAATTCAGATCACCAAAGTAAAAGCCCAAATATGAGAAATAGAGGACAAAAATATCATGGGAAAATATCAACAAAACAAAAAAGCTGGTTCTTTGAAAGGATAAACAAGACTGATGGACTCCTAGCCAGACTGACCAAGAAAAAGCCCAAATAAACACAATTAAAAATGCAAAAGTTCAAATTACAATGAACTCTGAATAAATGCAAAAAAAACCATCAGAGATTACCATGCACACCTGTATGGAAACAAACTCAAAATTCTAAATGAAATGGAAGACTTCTCGACATCACACAACCTCCCAAGGCTGAAAGAAGAATTTGAGAAATTAAGTAGACCAATAACAACCCAGGAAATCAACTCCCTCATAAGAAAACTACCTATTAAAAAAAATCCTGGAGCAGACAGCTTTCCAGTGAAGTTCTACAAAACAAGCAAGAAGGAGCTGATATAAATCCTGTTGAAAGTATTCCAAGCAATCGAGAAAGACAGAACTCCACAAATCATTTTATGAGATTAATATCACACTGATACCCAAACCAGGTAAAGATCCAACAAAGAGAACTACAGGCCAATGTCTCTGAAAAACATAGATGCAAAAATATTAAACAAGATTCTAGCAAATCGCATCTAACAACACATCTCAAAAATCATCCACCATGATCAAGTAGGCTTCATTCCCGGGATGCAGGGCTGATAGGGTTGCTACCTATCACCATACACAAAAATCAACTCTAAATGAATCAAAGACCTAAATGTAAAATCTCAAATTATAAGAAACTTAGGAAATACAGAGGGAATTTGGGAAAATAGCAGTAAAGCCAGTCAGACTATGTGAGTCCCAGTGTGAGTGAGGGAATGTGTGGAAAATTTTGCATACATGTCTTTGAATAAGTGGGCATGTGAGTGACTGACTGAGTGGGGACTCCGGAGCTAGTGGCCAGGACTCTCTTGGTGAAACAGCTGGTGCCACAGCTGCTCTGTTTGAACCTCAGCACTGCACAGGGTGCAGAAGCCAAGTGCCATTTTTCAAAAATCAGCAAAGCCTTTCCAGTAAGAAGCTGCCAGGAATGACTGCTGGCTCCAGGCTCTGCCTCACCACTGCAGCCCCTGGCCAGACACTGGCAGCAAGGGCTGTGGAAAGAGCAGAGCAAGGGAGCCCAGAGGCAGAATCTCACTGGAGGAGAAACAGGCAACCTGCAACCATCTTGAAAACTGTACAGGGAAGTGCTCTGGCTTCCTGACCTCAGAACAAAAGACTGATCTCTGTGATGGTGTGTTAACTACACAGAGATTGATCATAACCCAGAGGGAATATCCCAAAAGCAAAATCTCCAGAGGGACAAGACAAATGCAGAGTCTTGGGTGCCCCATCACCTACCCTGACTCAACCATAGAACAAAGGGTGTGACCAAAAGAGAGTGAGGAAGACCCCTGAAGAGTTCAGCATTTCATGTGTGTGCTAACGTATATGTGAGGATTCCATTTGAATTCTTTTTTTTTCTTCTCTTTTCTCTTTTCCCTTTTGTGTTGAGCATGTGTGTGTATGTCTGTGTGTGTCTGCATTTCCTTTATTTTCTTTTAGGTTGTTTTGCTTTGTTTTGCTTCCAGTTTGTTTTGGTTTTAGTGTGTGTGTGTGTTTAATTGTTTTTTTGCTTTGGTTTCTGTTTGTGTTTTTCTGCTTTGTTCTTGGTTTTTGTCCATCTTATCTCATTCTAGTTTTCTCTGATCTCCTCATTGCTGTTATTGTATCTTAGACTCGGGGGTATACACACATACCCATGCATTGTCATATAGAGTGGGGGTGGGGAGTGGGTCTCAGGGAACCCATACAACAATCATTGTGATTTGAAAGTAGACACCCTTACAGAAATTGGAGTAGGCAACCAATTCCTGTTCAAAACCCCAGGTGTCCATGCCATAAGAAATAAGATAGACAAATGTGACCTCATTAAACTGAAAAGCTCCTGCATAGCAAAAGAAACCATCAAGAGAGCAGGGAGACAGCCCACAGAATGGGAAAAATATTTGCCAGCTATATATCTGACAAGCGCCTAACATCCAGGATTTACAAGTAACTCAAACATGCCAAAAGAAAAAAAAAGCCCCATTAAAAAAAATGGGCAAAAATCATAAATAGATACTTCTCAACAGAAGACATACAGACAGCCAACAGACACATGAAAAAGTGCTCAGTAACACTAATCATCAGAGAAATGCAAATCAAAAAAAACCACATTGAGATACCACCTAAACCCAGTAAGAATGGACATGATTAATAAAACAAACAACAGATGCTGGTGAGGATGCAGAGAAATGAAACACTTCTGCACTGCTGGTGGGAATGCAAACTAGTTCAACCTCTTTTGAAAACAATGTGGTGATTTCTAAAAGAACTAGAAATTGACCTTCCATATGATCCAGCCATCCCCCTACTAAGGAATATACCCAGAGGAATTCAAAGCATTCCACATAAAATATACCTACACACACATGTTTATTGCAGCACTATTCACAGTAGCAAAAGCATGGAACCAACCATGCTGCCTATTGAACCTGGACTGGATTAAAAAATGTGGTACATTATACATGACAAAATTATACAATCATAAAGCAGGACAAACATATGGACTTTGCAGCAACTTGGATGGATTTAGAATCTATTATACTCAGTGATCTATCACAGAAGCAAAGAACAGAGTTCCACATGTTCTCATTCATAAGCAGACCATGAACATTTACTACAATACTATAAGAAAGGGATTGGCAGAAGTGGGATACTGCCAGGGTTGGGGGGCTGGACATAGTATCAATAAGGGTACCTGATCTCAAACCAGGCAAAGTGGGGACCAAAAGGATGCCCAAACCTTTCCTGTGTGATGTCTACTTGTATACTTAATCCTGAATTGTTCCTCACATCTTTAAAATAAAATATATTTTAAAATATAAAAAATGCACATTTACAAAAAAATGAAAATGCAGGAGACACTTTTATGGAAATTGGAACTAGAAACCAGTTCCTGATCAAAACCCCAAATGTCTGTGCCATAAGAGATAAGATTGAAAAGCGGGACTTCATCAAACTAAAAAGCCTCAATAAAGCAAAAGAAACCATCAAAAGAGCAGGGAGACAGCCCACAAAATGGGAAAAAGTATTTGCCAACTTTATATCTGACAAAGGCCTAACGTCTAGGATCTATAAGGAATTCAAGCATGCTGTAAAGAAAAAAACAAGCAGCCCTATTAAAAAGTGGGCAAAAGATATGAATAGACATGTCTCAAAAGCAGCTAACAGATACATTTAAAAAATGCTCAGGTTCACTAATCATCAAAGAAATGCAAATTAAAACCACACTGAGATACCACCTTACTCCAGTCAGGATGACCATGATCAATAACTCAAAAAACAACAGATGCTGGAGAGGATGTGAGAAAAAGGAAACACTTTTACACTGCTGGTGGGAGTGTAAACTAGGACAACCTCTGTGGAAAACAGTGTGGCGATTCCTAAAAGATCTAAAAATTGACCTTCCATGCAACCCAGAAATCCCTGTTCTGGGAATATATCTGGAGGAATTCAAATCACTATATGAAAAAAATACCTGCACATGCATGTTTATTGCAGCATTATTCACAATAGCAAAAACAGGGAACAAACCATGCTTCCCATTGATCTGGATTTTTTTTTAATGTGGTACATATACACAATGGAATATTACACAGCCATAAAGAATGACAAAATTGGTCAACTTGTTGGTTGTAAAGTTGGTTGGATTTAGATTCTGTAATGCTTAATGATCTATCACAGAAACAAAGAACTGAGTACCACATTTTCTTGCTCATAAGTGGACCCTGAACAATTATCCTAATATTATAAAGAAGGGATTGGCAGTAGTGGGAAACTGCCAGGGGAGGGAGGGACACACTTCATCAATTAGGATACCTGATCTCAAACCGGGAGTAGTGGGAACAAAATTGAGGCCCAAACTTTACCAGTAAGATGACCGACAATTTACATAGCTGATCTTGAATTGTTCCCCACATCCTTAAAATTAAAAAAATTTAATTTAAAAAAGTTTATGTATTTACAATTAGGAGAAATAATGTCAAGAGACACATGGTACAGCGTGATGACTATAGTTAATGGCAATATATTGCATTCTTAAACAATGCTAAGAGAGTGGATGTTGGTGTCCTTACCCCATATGATAACCATGTGAGGTAATGTACTTGCTAATTAGCTGGCTTTAACCATTCCACAATGTATATATACTTCAAAACATCATGTTATATGTGATAAATATATACAATTTTAATATGTCAATTCTTAAAATGAATACTTTTTTGAAAAATTCTTTTTTGGGAAACATAGAAAAAATTTGTTAGCAAGGCTTCCCCACACTTCCCTCCAAATTCTGTTAGAAAAAAATCTTGAAGTGATTCAATTTAGTGTGGTTTATGATTAATGTTTACCTTATCTCATCTGTAACACTTTTATTATGGAGATATGTTCTCACTTAATAAAATACAAGCAATATTTCTAAAACAGAGAGCAATATACACTCCAGAGTTTAACAACATATTCTCTGCATGACAGTGGTTTCCTGTGCCTCCTGTGAAAAACTTTTGCTTCTTCCCAATGCCTTGTCTCTTTTTCTCAAGGCTTGAAGCCTTTGTGTTCACTGTGGTTACAAAAACTAATTTATACAGTTCTTTAATCTTTATATTCAGGATACAACACTTGTGCTTTAAATACGTCCCTTTCACTTGAACCTTGGGTGGGTTTTTTTCATGGGAGGGGAATTTTAGATTCAGGTAAAAGCTAAAAATATATGGGACCATGGCTCCAGGAAATCCATGGGGTGTTACAACACCCTATTTAATATTTAATTTAGCCGGGCTCGGTGGCTCAGCCTGTGATCCCGCGCCTTTGGGAGGCTGAGGTGAGTGGATTGCCTGAGCCCGCGGGTTCGAGACCTGCCTGGGCAGGTGAGACCTCATCTCTACAATAAATCAAAAATTAGCCGGGCATGGTAGCTCGCGCCTGTAATTCCGGCTACTCGGAAGGCTGAGGCAGAAGGATCGCCAGAGCCCAGCAGGTCGAGGCTGCAGTGGCCGGGAGCGGCCACTGCACTCCAGTCTGGGCAACAGAGTGAGACTCCAACTCAAAAAATATATATATATATTTAATTTAGAACAAAGTACTAGTTTAAAATAATTTTTCCTGAAATATTATACTTTGTGAAACTCAATATTTTTTTAAACATTGGCTTTAGTAGACTCTTCTAATTCTAATATTCCTGAGTTACATGATTTTCTAAGCACCCAATGGTTTTACCATTGATGGTGACCACCTGTTAATAGCTGCATCCCCTTGGCATTCCAAAGAATAAATGGAAACTAAACGGCCTTGTTCTCGGTGTCTAAACATGCTTCATTAACTTCATGTTGCCCATCAAATATGAGACCAACATTTCAACAACTCAAACCTAGCTAAAATGTGTAAATGTCCCCCAAAAGATGATAAGGCTGTGCCTGCTTCATTACAATGACATCATGCCCGAGCCTCCCACTATTCAGTCCCTTCTCGTGACACCATAACAACAAAAGGCAGAAGAGGAAGTCTTTTGGCCCATTCTTTGTGAATCCCATCGAATGCTCATATCTTCTTAAGGGCTTCAGGCATTTTATGAACTAAAGCACTTTTCAACCAGCATCAGCAAAGTTTCAGATGTATCTGTGTGTTTATAACATTTGGGCACCAAGTCTACCATTGTAGCCAGCATGCCTTTCCTCAATATCCAGCATCCTTTGCATTCGTTATCTCTTGATGCATGACAAATTATCCTAAAATTAATGGATTAAAGTAATACACATCTACACAATTTCTGTGAGTAAGGTATTTTGGAATGACTTAGCTGGATCCTCTGTTCCGTTATCTCTCATGAAGTTGCAATCAAAATTTTGGCTGAGGGTCAGCAGTCATCTGAAGGCTCAACCGAGGAAAGATCAGTTTCCAAGTTTACTCAGTGGTACGGTCAGAGTTTACTCAGTTCCTCACAAGCTGCTGGACTGAGGGGCCCAGCGACTAGCTGGCTGTTGCCCGGAAGCTGCCCTCAACATTGTGCCACGTGAGCCTCTCTAACTTGGCTGCTTGCTTCATCAAAGAACACAAACCAGCAAGGCCAGGGATAGAGTCTGCTAGCCAGAAGGAAGTCATGGTCTTTCCTAACATCATCAGAGAAGTGACAGTCCATCACCTTTTTCATATTCTAATGGTTAGAAGTCAGTCACTCGGTCCAGTCCACACTAGAGGGAAAGGCATTTACACCAGAGATGAATACCAGGAAATAGGGGTCATTAGTGACCATCTTACAAGACATCCACGGTGAGACAGCAAAATTAGATATTTACGAATTCTGTGAAGGAGAAATACAGTGCATCGCTAAAGGTATAACTGTGTCCTAATCACAAGCAGTAAGAGCCCCAAGGAAAAAGGGGGATGCAAAATGTCACCTTCTATTAAAAAATGCAAATGTTAGATAGAAGAAATTTCCATCATAAGTTTCTAATGGGCAAAATGAAAGAGAACTGAAGAGAGCTGGCCCCTCAGAGTTAAAATCATCTGTACATGAAGGTGAGCACTCAGCTCAGTCCAGTTCCATTTCCAAATTCCTTTTGTAGGCCTATAAGTTCTTCCTGTGAACAGGGGGCTGCGAAAGATGCAAAGGTAAACAAAGACCTCCAGCTTCAAGAATTTTTAATCAAGTATAATTATTTGCAAATAGAGTTAACCGAAATACAAAGCAGACGATGAAAGTGCAAAACAGGAAAAAACACTAAGGGGGGCAGGGGAGGGAGAGAGTGAACTCAGCTGCAAGCAATCATTACACAGGCAATGTTTGAATACAGCTTTGACAGATAGGTATAGATTAGGAGTGCATTACAGTCCACAGGGCAAAAACCATGAAATAGTTGACTTATAAAATAAAAGGCTCAGAGCTAGAAGTGTAGGATCATGTTGGGGAACAATGAGTGGATTTATATTATGGATTAACCTAGATTGGATAATGATGGGTGATGGGCATGAACTAGATGACCTTTAAGAGACCTTCAACCTCTGTCATTCTAGAATTCTAGAGTCCTTACAAAAGGCATAGAATTGATATCTAATGATCTGATGCTTTTAAGCTACCTCTAGGCTAGGACCGTAGAGTTCATTGACCAAAGTCCATTTCAGAAACATTGATTCAATTATTCACTCAATGAAGAACAAATGCTTCTACATTCTCTGTTTGAAAGATGCAACTGACGTAACGAGTATTTGTAAGTGGTTGGGAAACATCAGTAAACAAAACAAATGGAAACAAACCCTTGCCTGCTCAGAGTGGGAGGAGATAGTCAATTAACATAAACATGATAAATAAAGCATAACAGATGGTGAGATGTGTGTTGGGAAATCATGGAACGGAGTGAAGGAGATGGAATGAAGGTGAAAGAAGAGTAACTTACTTTAACAACAGGGTGGCTAGTGTAGGCCTCATCAAGCATGACATGGGCCAAGACCTGACAGAGACAGGAAAGTTAACCAAGTGGAAGAATCTTCCAGGCAGAAGAAACAGGAGTGAGGTACGGGTGTTGTGGTGGGAGAACTTTTAGCACATGCAAAGAACGTTTAATGCAGCCAGTGGGACTGAAATGGGAACAGTAAAAGAAGGAAGTCGAAGATGAGGTCTGTGAGATTACAGAGGAAGAGAGGGCACATCACGGTGAGTTCTTTGACTCTGAGCCTTGAAGTGGTCTGTTGGAATATATTTGAAACCTCTACTGTCACTGTGGAAGGGACAATAAACTGCAAGATGGAAGATTGAATTCCTTTGATCTCTAAGTGAGAATAGTTTGAAATGACTAGACAATAACCAGAGACTCAGAAAATTGTCTGGTATACACGGGAAAGAAAAGTTATAGTCCCACAACTCTACCATGCAGCAAACCCTGTCTTTACAATCACCCCATGGTAAAATCTGGACACTAAACTAATCTTATCATCACATTCTAACCTTCTCACTTTGAGTCAGACAAGAGCTCACAAGAACTTTCTGTCTATGTACAAGACCCCAGGCAACTCACAAAATCTATAAAGTGCTCCCACAGCTCAGAGAACTCCAAGCTCTGTCCTCTGCTCTCAGTTTCAAACTCTTTTACCTCATAATGCATTTCCTTCTCATCCTTGTTCTTTAGGATAATGACCAACTTGGACTACAGCCTGGCTTTCTATTTTGGTTTCTTCATGAGACATCTTGTTCCCATCTATTTCAGTTACACATACGGTAGGCCATAAGCAAACAATTCTTTGCTCCCTGGCAACAAACCACATTCATATGAGAATGTAGTGCCAGTTTTTAGTTGACAGTAATAAAAATAAAGATGCCATTTTCCCCCAACCAAGTCCATGGACTGCTAAATTCTATCCTTGAACCCTTGGGTTCTGTGGACATCAGGTTTAGCATTTCTGCACCACATGGAAAGCGTGCCAGTCCCTGAGTATTAAGCCAGTGAGATTTAGCAGACTTTGTTAGAGCAGTTAGCTTACCCTGATTAATAAACCTCTTCTATGCCGGGCTCTGCGGCTCAGCCTGTAATCCTGCACCTTTGGGAGGCTGAGGTGAGTGGATTGCCTGAGCCCGTGGGTTCGAGACCCGTCTGGGCAGCGAGACCTCATCTCTACAATAAATCAAAAAATCAGCCGGGCGTGGTCGCGCGTGCCTGTAATTCCGGCTCCTGGAAGCCAGAGGCGGAAGGATCTGTGAATCCCAGCAGGCGAGGCTGTGGTGGCTGGGAGCGGCCACTGCACTCCAGTCTGGGCGACCGAGTGAGACTCCAACTCAAAAAATAAATAAGAAATAAAATTTAAAAAACCTCCTCTACTGAAAATCCTTTGAACTTCCTTCTCCAACTATCTGACCTCAACTTTCTGCCTAACTCCCAGCTGGAGGTGGGGAGCATGTGGGGAAGACATGGAATTTCAAGACAAACAAATAGAAGTTGACAATCAGCTCCATGTATCTCCCTTTACAGAGCACTACAGTCCCTTTTACCCACAACTCAGACAAAGTATGCAGCTACTGATAGCATCTAAAAGCACAAAATCTTGGCTGGGCATGGTGGCTCACACCTGTAATCCCAGAATGAGGCAGGAACCCTTCTAAAACAGAGATAAGGGCCTTCCCAGAATAGAAAAAGAATGAGTTAGAGAGAAAGTGATGTGGTGTAGTCAATGTGTAAGTGCACATGAGTGACCCAGTTACAACCCTGTGCCATAAAATACCCAATCAAAAATGCAGGTTGCCATAGAAGGGAGACAAATGGGCTAAAATGTAATATAAGGCAACGTCCTGCCGCATTTGGGGCTCAGTCTTTGGATGTGAATCCGCTGGGCCAGGTGGCACAGATAAATGCTGCTTCCTGGCAAAGAAGCCTCGGTGTCTTGTCTCTCTCTGTAAAGGATCCTGCCACAAGAACTTTGGGAGGCCACAGTGAAAGGATTGCTTGAGCCCAGGAGACTTCATCTCTACAAAAAAAAAAATGAAAAAATTGGCCAGGCATGGTGGTATACTTCTGTAGTCTGAGGAGGTTGAGGAGGAAAGATCACGTGAGCCCAGAAGGTCGAGGCTGTAGTGAGCTGTGATCATTCCACTGCACTCCAGTCTAGGTGACTAAATGAGACCCCGACTCAAAAAGAAAAAAAATTAAGCCCAAAATCTTGTATAAAGGATCTCCCACCTCAAATACAATCAAGAAAGATTCACAGAATTAAAGACCTCAAAGGCAGCACTGTTTCAGATCTGGATCCACTTGTCATCTAAGCTTGATGTACTTGAATAACGACAAGTGTGTCTGTGCCTGTAAACTAAGAGTAGTCAAATATTTGGGTTTGGATTGCACATATTTTTGCAATACACCAAAATCAATTCATGAAGCTCCAAACAATTGTCCAGAACCATAATATGTTTTAACCACTCTAAACTTCCAATACCTGAAGAAAATTTAATAAAATTTAAAAGACTCCAAGGACATCTAGGGTTTATTATATAAATAAATCTCGATTGATTGAAATGAGAACCCTGCTCATTTAAAATGCTCTCAAAGTCAATAGAATCAAAATGCAATTGTAAACAGTTTTTTTATTTATTTAAAAAAAAACAAGAATCCTGTTGCAGTTCCATGAGAAGAACACTTTTGTTTTTATGAGTCCAGTTTAGTTCAACAAATCAAACCATCAGGGATTTCTATTTTGAGTTTTATGCATATTTGCTCCTTTCCTGATGTTGCATGTGTCCGTGGTAGTTTAAACTAGTTGCAAGTCTATGCTGGTATTTGAACAGTATACTGGGCAGGGATGTGTGTGTGTGTGTGTGTCGAGGGTGTGCTGAAGGTACTTGGTGCTCAGATGCTCGGAATGCACAGATGTATCAGAAACACTACCAATGCTAGCTGGCAGGTGCTGTAGGTCACACGCTGTCTAGAGACCTTAAGGAGATCTGAGCATTGGATGGGAATAATGAAGGATAGTATCAAAATCTTCCTTTCCCTTTTTGTAGTGATAGTCATAAGAAAAAAGGATGAATAGGGATTGCAGTAATGAAACTGACACAACCCCAAAAGTTCTGGAGAACACATACTCATGTGTGGATAGTGATTAATGGGGCAAATATAAGTAGAAAAAATCATAAACTGGGGAGCAGAAGCAGAAAATTATTAGGCAATTTCAAGAACTTTTGCTGTTTGCTAAGGCAGGACCAACTTGCCTGGAAGGCAGAGCAAATAACATGACAAATAAAATAGCTGAATGTGGGATAGAAAAGCAAAAGTATAAGGGGAACCCCAAAAAACACAGAATTATCTTTTGGGGGGTGGACCCCTTATAGTACAGGTCTCCCCCCCTAGGGAGCCATCAGCATCAGCGGACCAGCTAGTGTTGTTGCGAGAGGCTGCACCTGGCTTCAGTGTTTTTTGGTTTGTTGGTTGGTTGGTTTGGGGAGATTTTTTCACCACATTTGCCCCTTTCATGATGGGTGATTTAGGAGCGCACCTGCTCACCTGCCCACGCTGCAGTAGTTTTTGACCAAAAACGGTAGAATTCCCATGCCCTGCCCTCCCTATTCACCTGATTTCACCTAAAGCGACTGTTTTCTTTGTTTTTGTTTTTGTTGTCTCCGAGTAAGAAAAAGTTCCAAAGGGAAACGTTTTGCCAGTGAGGAAGAGGTGAAACAAAAAAATGTCAGGAGCATGAAAAGGCATCAAAATCGATGAGTTCAAAAACTGTCCATGTGCCATCTAATGCCAACCAGAATCACCTACTTCCCATAAGTTACCTATTTTTCTCCTTTCCTCTCCCCCAATGGACTGAAATCCACTTCGGCTTAGTGTGACCTTAGTATATTTGGGGGATGCTTCATCCAAAGAAACTGAGGAGGAGAATAGATTTGGGGGAGAGAGCACTTAGGACAAACGAGGGGCAAGCAGAGAGGGCTGGACCATGTGGATGAAGAGACAGGAATGAATCTGGAAGTCATGAGAGTGAACCCAAGATTCTCCTTCCCCATAGGAACAGAACATAATACTGCACCATTTTTAACTAAGGGATTTGAGCATGGTGATTTTGGCTTCCGCAGGTGGTCCTGAAACCAAACCCCGCAGATATGGAAGGCCGACTGTATTCCAAGCAAAATCCATGGGGATTCCTAGAGCAGAGAAGAAGCTCTGAAGACAAGAAACTTGGATGCTGGCCTCCCCAAATTTTAGAACAGCCTATTAAATTTTCCATCTTATCTCAGTGCCTAGGAAAATGGTTGGTGAGCGAAGAGCTCCCTAATAGATGAAACTACTTTATTAGAAATAATCTCAAGTGAGCCAAGACTACACTATCAAGGCTAGGAATATGGAAATGAACAAGGAAGAAAGGGATTTTCCAATTTTCTATAATAGTAACCCAAGTATATGTGAAATTTTGTGTTCCTGTGTTTGGACCTACCATACTTTCAAAACATGTGTACAGAATACGAATATCATCTGGTTTACAGTAAAAGATATTCCCACAAGTTACAACTTTTAATAACAGGATTTTAATTAGATTCTTAGGGTGGGCACTCTTGCTTCATGATGGAAAGAACTAACTAATCTTAATGCTAAGTATTAGAAAGCCAGTTACCTACAAGCGCAAATAACATTGTGACACAAAAAATCTCAGGGCTTAGAGCCTTCTTCTTTCTGCTTCCTTGCCTAGCACCTATTCTTATCTAGTAAGAAAAAGAATTTTAAAAGCTCTAGACTCCATGCTGTTATTGACATCAAGAGAAAAGAGCTTTGTTTGCAACTTTCTTTAGAACATTGTAAAATGTCTCCAACTTTCCCACAAGTGACATATGAAACTCCTCTGCCAATTTTTCGAAACTGAAAAACAAGTTAACAACAACAAAAAAAAAATTCCTGAAAGCTTGAAACCATCAAGATGTCATCTAAAGTCCTTTCACAAAAGCTGTTTGCTTCCCAACTCTGCAAATATGTTTCTGGAACTGACATAAAGAACACACTTCTATTTTTCCTTCATTTCCAGGCTAAATTTTCAAAGGGTGCCATCTTTTGGTCTGATATTTAAAACATCCATGAACCTCCAATGGTAGAATGCCTCTAGAAGCTTAATAATCAGTGAGATATTTGCTTTCTGCTTCCAACCACCTGGGTGGCATCAAATGTCTCAGTCTTCTGAGAATGCGACTAAAGCTTCTTGGCAGGCCCTGGCTGGAAATGAATTCCAACGGAATGAGTATTGCAGTAATGCCTGCCGATCGGAAGGCAGCTTTTTGGTGTCAACATTATGTCTTTCAAATACATTTTGTCCCTACACTGGGGACAGGGTACTGCCCTCAAAGTGCTCTTTACTGCCAAAGGAACCAGAAGTCCACAAGCCATATGCCTTAACAGCTTTTCATACATGTTCGAAGTGGCAACAACCCTGTAACCTGAAGTTTATTCAAATATAAAATAGTGACCCTTAGTTATTTGAGTCACTAAACAATGTATCTTGCCAAATAGGAAAGTCTTGTCTCAGTCCTCCAAGGGTTGTGTACAACTTAGAGCCTTATCCGTGAGTAACGATTCCAACCATGACAAAATAGCTTGGTGTCAGATTAACCCTCTTGACAATTATAACACCTAGAGGGAAGGGAAATATTCAAAAGTAGTGAAGATCAACCAAAGTAGACAAAACCCGAATGGAATATGACACTTAGAAGAAGGAACACACATGTGGCAAGCTCCACATTTGCCCAGTTCCCCTCTTAAGAGAAATGTCCAACATTTCCCAAGGCTGGGAATAGAGCGTAAGCAGGAATTATTGAATTTAGGAGATGGGTCAACATTCAGGGCTTCAACAGCCGCTGGAAATTAATCCAGGAGAGGAGGAAACCACTAAGTGTTAGTCCCCAAATCTGCCCACAAATGCTGAGCAGGAAGTCCCAGTCACCGATCCCAAGTGAGGATTGCCTCTGCATGAAGGTCAGCATAGACGTAACAGCGCTACCCACCGGAGGAGGCGTCCTCCGACCTCACTCAGTCCACTGCATCTTCCGTGGGTTCAGAGTCAGGGGGCCTGTGTCAGGTACAACTGTTACCAGGATCACAAACCACTCCAGGAAAAAGTGTCCCAAAAGTTGATTTACTGAGACTGGGATTCCTTAGGCACAGCCTGATGGGGCAACTGCCAGGTCCTCCACCCCGCCAAGCTCAGCATTCCCCGAGGATACATCTCCCTGTCACTAGCGTGCCGTATTTGAACATCCAAATGGCCTTAGTGAGGCAAAAGGAACACCCACTAGTAGTCCTTCCTGATGTTCCTTCTTTATGTCCACTGTTTAAAGACTCTATTAGTTTGCAGGTGGCATGGAGCCTAAAAAACTCAGCATACGCCATGGGCTTGTGCCCACTGTTGTGTGTCATGCTGTAAAGGAATTGCCCAAGTCTGACTGGCATCTGGTAGGGGACTTGAACACACAGCAGAGATCTTTCTCCATGATGTCTATGATGACACTGACATCCACGTGCTATATGGAGATGGTGGTTTCATACCCAGTGTAGGTGTCAACTGCTATAAAGCACCAGAGACACACTGCTGCCTTTGGCAGGATGGCCATCTGCTTATGGAGTTGGCTGACCTTCTTGGGGTTTAGGCCTGCTGGACATTGGATGTACCATTTCCATTTTATGACAAGACTCTTCAGAGTTTGTTCAGTTTTGTCAATGGGAATGGTGAGAACACAGGTAAGAATGAGCACCTCACACCTCAGGGTCACACAAGGTGCTTGGGTGGTGAGACAGTCCGTCTCCACCAGAGCCCAACAGCAGTGAGAAGCTGCCATCCCAAGAGTGTATATCTGGCATCAAGTCGTCAGGCAGTATGCATGTCCAGAATCAGGAAAACCGGTACACCCCAGAGCCGTTTCCTGCTGCCACAGAATTCAATCAGCGTGCATGAAGGTTTGGGGACCCCTGCAGTTCCACTGGCCTAGCAGGCTCCAATGATGCTGGAGGAAGAACCTGTGCCACTGTTTGTTAACGATTTTCCAGCGCTAGTTGCTGAGAAGGGCCCCCTTAGGAGGCGGCGGCCTCTCACGGTACTTTGAGAGAGCCAGTAGGATCCTCAGGTGGGGTACATGCTGTCTCCAGTGTCCAAAGAGGCTCCCTTGCTGTTGTGTTTTCTTTTTAGGAGAAGTGCAGCCAGGGACAGTGCCTTCTGTTTACCTTCTCTGCAATGCTCCACTGACTACCCGCCCAGGAGAAATTGTACCTGTTGGATGATTCCTTGCACCTTACCTAGATGTATAGCCTCACCAGCATTCATTATTGCATGGGTGACTCAGCATGACACCATGGCCACTTGTTCCTCGGTGGGACCTACAATCAAGTTGTCATTCACATAGCATAGATATAATATATTCAGGGATGGCTTAGGGGCCAGGACCAGACATTGTGTACATCGCATTCTCCTGTATTCCGTTAGTCCGAATCCAATCCCACAATCCGCCTAACTAACTACAAGGAGAATATGGCTTCACTGTGTATCCAGGAAGGCAAAGAAATGGGTCTCATGAGCGCAAAGCATCTGGATAACAGATTCATAAAACTCTAGATCAGGCAGAGGGTGGCAAAGTGCATGGCTTGTGTTTATTGTAAATAAAATTGCATTGAGGCACAGCCACACTTACTTATCTCCATATTGTCCATGGCTGTTTTCACTCTACAATGGCAGAGCTATGTAGCTGCACCAGAAGACCTGAAATATTCATTATCTGGTCCTTTCCAGAAAAAGTTTGCCAACCTCTGTTATAGAATGATAAGTAAATTTTTCACTCCTTTTGTTTCTGACAAAATTTTTTTCCTAAATTACATCTCTATAGAAATAAGATGTTTTTCAATATTCATGTAAACATTCGTATACATTCCACCTTTTCAGGGTTCATAATGGTACATAGTTGCTTATTATTTTTAGCAGAAAACAGACTAAAAATTAAATGATGGTGTCCTCAAATATTTATTGAACAAACAGTTCTTTTTTCTGTAAACACTACTTTTCTCATGCATTACTTTTCCAGGTACATGCTTTAGTAACAATTTTAAATCTCCAGATAATTCAGTGCTTTTGTATGTTTTCTATGCAGTATTTGGCATTTTACTATCTCATTTTCTCCTTTTTTTCTTGGATGGTTTCATACCTGCTTTGTTAAAAAAGTAAAATTTCTAATCATTTTCTGTCCCAAGCAATTTATACATCTATTTCCCAAATTATTTTGCAACTTTAATCTCTTAGGCATATGAGTTTTCTGATTTCTCCAACTTCCTTTTGGTTTTGACTGCATGTTATCATGCAGTGTTGTCTTTTGTTTTTTTCCTTTCTCCTTTTACTTCACAAATGCTTGAAAAATTGTTAGCTGCATCATTTCCTTGTCCCTGGGAAAAGGTCTACTACTCAACTTTCTCGGCAGAATGTTAGCAGAGAAGTGGGAGGTGCAGAAATGATGGAAATGGAAATAAGATTAATTATGATAGGCTTGAATATGAAAGGAAGAGCCATAGCACATGGAGCATGTAGGGAAAATCTAATAAGGTGTTGCTGTTGTCGTTGCCATTGTGCTGGCTGTCACGCCCAGGAGTTTTCATGGCTAAGTGGTGGATTCATAGTCCCTTTTTCTCACATCAATACCATAAAAATCACTGGTAAAAATTGTTTTCTTACCATAATGGCCAAACTATCCCAACATAGCCTCACCATCTTGTCATATTAACTCTCTGATTTTATTTATTTATTGGTTCGGATAAAATGAAGCCGTTGTATTTAAAGTGATATCTTCCTTGTCAATGAAGAAGTGAAACTTGGAATATTGCAACAGTGATTTTTTTTTTTTTTGCTTTTTCAAATACATATAATGGTATTAGAGAAGGCAAAATATGGTTTTGACTTCTTGAGTTGTATAGATTGGTTTTCCACTGATTGGCAAAGAGCATGCTCATTACAGAATATGGGTAGCTTCTCACAGAGCTGTTAGGAACAAATGGTAGAAAAAACACAGAATGTTTAAAGATTTTTATGAAAAATAAAGATTACAAAATGACTTAAATAAAGACCTAAAGACAATATCCAGCAGATTCAGTGTGTCCCATTCTAACAACTGAAATAAACAGAAAAGTCACTGGATAAAGGGAAAGATTATGCAATGGAGTGTCAGGGAAAAAAATGTGACAGATTTTGAAATGGGGAAAAATCAAAAAGATGCCCGCATGTCCTGTGTAGTGCACCCTTCTGGATTATCTTTGCCTTGTGTCATCTTGGAACTTTTTTACAACTCTAAATTGAAGGAAATTAATTCTAAAAAGACAAATGATTCCAAAGAATGCATGGGAGTACTAGACTGTGATTAGATCCCTCTAATATCCTTTTGTAAAGTCACCTCAGGGTTCCTCATCTGCCATGTATGTAGATTGTCTTGAAGTCTCCTTTGAACTGGTTGTAACATGCTACCACCACCTTATATATTAATGATTGAGACAGAATCCTTGGTATGCACTTATTTTATATCTATATGAGAGTTATAACATGTTTTTTAAAATTCTTTGAACATAAGAAATGATCGTTTTTTCCTCAATTTGCATGTCTACTTCTTATTTGACTGGGCATTCTCTTTCCCCCTAAGGCAGTTTGAAAGCAACCTGAGGATAAGCTTTTGGTAAATCTCATATGCCCTTTCATGTCTTATGAAGGTTGTGCACATAAAGATGCCCAATGTAACTGTTGAGTTGAAATTACAATGGAGACATTCTGAAAAAGAGGTTTGATGAATTTATTTTCAACCCCATTTCACATTATTTACATATGAAAATATTCCTTATAAAAAGCACACCAGATCACACAGAAAAAGACAATTTTGTAAAAATTACTGATGATTTTTCAGGAAAGAAGTTGATGTCGACTGCATTCATTTCTTTTTCCTAAACAAGCCTAATCAAGGGGTTGGAAATGCAGAGTCAAGCCCCTACAACTACTTTGTGATGCCGCTTGGGAGATTTCCTCCAGTCAAGTAGATTTTATGTGGTAGAGACCATTTCCAGAGCCCCTCTGTTTTCTGTTTACAGACACTGTCCACATCTCAGCATTTCCTGCTTCCTAGTGCTAACCCCAAGAACTCTGTGTTTTCATGCTATTCCTTGCTGCTTGGAGATCCAATGGCAGCTTTTTGTTTCTGTTTTATCACGTAGTCCCTAACCACCAGGGGTTTGCAAGAAGAGTGGTTGGGTTCCACTCAACATTGCTAAGCCTCAATGTTAGATTTTTTTTCTTCATAAGATTGTTGGTGACGATCAAATAAGGTAGCAAGTGTAAATTGCTTAGCACAAAACCTGACTCATCAGAAGCATCTAATGAGTATCAGCTATTACTATTTTCGTGTGTGTGTGTGTGTGTGTGTGTGTGTGTGTTCCCCTTCCCCCGGTCCCTTATTAAGATCTGTTTGTTCTGTGCCTAGACAATCCAGGAAGGTAAACTGAACTTGAACATAATTCTCACAATAAGATGATAGCAACTTAGGTTTACTCCAGATGCCTGGCTTGTCTCTTCAACCCAGGCTTCAAAATCCTACATCTTTCCCACCCCAAGGAAGTTCTACATTTTAGAAGGAGCCTTCACTGATCTAACGTAGATCAGAGAACCACAACCTGTTTTTGTGAAGGTCTGGATAATAACTTTGACTTTGCAGGCCTCGTGGTCCCTATCCTAATTGTCCAATTCTGTAGTTGTAGCGTGAAGACAGCCATAGGCGATATGCAAACAAGTGAGTGTGGTTGTGTCCCAATAAGATTTTATTTATCCGAACAAGTGGTGGGCCAGATGTTGTCCCACAGGCAACAGATTGCCAACCACTGACATTGATGATAACTCCAAACGGAAACACATCAGACAAGGCATCAGACAGCCAGGAGTGGAAGAGATTCAATAGAGGTCTTTTGTATCATTGTTGTGTTAGTGTGTATCGGATGTTTATTACCGAGCACGAATACCTGCAAAGATATCTCATTTGTTTATCACTAAAGTCCATCGAGGTTAGCACTTTTACTTCACAGATGAGGATATGAAGACCAGGAGCATTAAATAGTCTCCCAACAATTCTCAACAGACGAGTTGAGAATGAGAAATTGAGGACACTTTTAACCACTTGCTATACAATCCTGCTCCCCCGCCCCACCCCCCAGGAAAAATTCTCCCAGTTCCTTTGTATCAACTTCTTGACAGGCAATGTCACTTAGTGTTTAACAGCATGCAAGGACTCTGGGCTCAAATCTCCATTCCAGTCTTCCCAGATGTGTAAAACTGGGAAGATAACAGAACCTGCTTACAGTGTTTCATTAGGGTTAAATAACCTATAAATTCTTAGAACAGAGGCTGAGAGCTAGTTCTCATTAGGTTGTATATCATACTAAGAGCAAAAAAATAAAATAAAGCAGTCTGGGTGCTCCTGGGGATGCCATTGGCCACAAACTTTGTAAAATGTAGAATAGCAATTTTTTTTTTCTTTTTTTTGAGTTGGAGTCTTACTCCGTCCCCCAAACCAGAGTGCAGTGGCACACTCACAGCCACCCCAGCGTTGACCTGCTGGACTCTGGCTATCTTTCAGCCTCAGCCTTCCAAGTAGCCAGAACTACAGACGCAAGCTACCACGCCCAACTAATTTTTTTTTTTTTTAAGAAATGCAGTCTCGCCAAGTTGCTTGAGCTGGTCTGGAACCCGTGGATTCAAGCAATCCACTCACCTCGGCCTCCCGAAGTGCTGGGATTACAGACTGAGCCACCGAGCCCAGCCTAATTTTTGATTTATTGTAGAGACAAGGTCTCGCCAAGTTCCCCGGGCTGGTCTCCAACCCGCAGGCTCAGGCAATCCATTCACCTCAGCCTCCCAAAGTACCGGGATGACAGGCTGAGTCACTGAGTCCGACTGAATAGCAAATTTTTAAGCTTTGTGGACTATGGATGGTTTACGTTGCATATTCTTCCACTTTTTAATTTTTTTAAACCATATAAAATATAAAACCACTCTTAGCTCGTGGGCTATATGTGAAGAGGCCACAGGCTGAGACATCAGCTTCATGATGATATTTACCAGAGAAAAAGCTAATCATCCTATAAACCAAACGGGTCAAGCCTGGTTTGCAACACATGTGACCCTTCGACATACTCTATACCCAACCTTGCCGTCTCCTTTGCAATTGTGTTGGATCAACCCCTGTGAAATTGCCATTTCTGCCATCGGAGATAGTTGATGACCGAAAACATCGTGTGGCTCAGCCTGACAGCAAAGGCATGTGAGCTGAAACGTGGGTCCCTCATCTCATCCTCCCTCTCTGTTTGCACCCGTAAGATGAAGATATGCTGTTTTGATGGGAAGCTAAAGCCCATCAAGTCCAATGCTGTACATAACGGAAAACCAAATACATGAGTTCGAGTTTTGGGGAGGGGGAAAGTTGACTTGTGGTTTTGTTACTTTTCAGCCAATTATCTTCACTTCCTCTTCCATGTTTTCCGGCTTTTGTCTCTTCTACTTTCAAACAGTTGTTTACCTGATTTTCACCATCTTGTCTCTCTCTTGTTTGCGTTCGCTTTTTTCTCCCTTTAGAAGATTATACAGACTTTCAAGGTGCACGGTGATAAGAAAAATGGATCATTCTGTGTAACTAATTCAGAAAGGGAGAGAGTGGAGTGGTGTTCTGGAAACAACACGGGCGTGGGGACTCGGAGAACTCTCTATGCCCAAACCTCACAGAGAGAACATCTGGTGCTATGTGCAGCTGTGAAAAGAGCTGATTTAAAAAAAAAGAAAGAAAGAAAGAAACAGACAAAGCCCTATTATATAAAGGGAAAGCATATTTTGTTGTTGTTTCAGAGTTACAAGTGCTCTCTCTTGGATCGGTCTTTAGAATTCAGTCTCTTTGGCCACTCTGCACATCCAAGAAGAGTGTGGAGAAATGAAATAACGATGTAGAATGAAGTTCTTCATTGTGGAAGCTTGAATTATGTAAGGGCTAGGCAAGGGACATTCCACAGCGGTGATCCCTCTGTATTAAATGGAATGTCCCATGGTGGTGGTAGAAGCTGCAGTCTGTGCTGTTTGTATGGTCAGTCACTTCATTGCAACACATGCTTGCTTCCTGGTGGTTTGTTTCTAATTCTAAAGGCTTCAAATAATTCCCTGTGTATCAAGACTTGGTTTGATGATGACCTTGTTTGCAAAGCTCTGGAAGTTTCCCATTCAAACCACCCAGTTCCAGCCCATTGGCTCCTTGACCCTGACCGAAGTCTACCCGAAGACTACTGGCTTAGAATGGGATTATTCACATTTCTGATTCCTGTTGCATTTTTCACTTGAATTCTTAAAGCGCGCGCGCGCGCGCGCGCACACACACACACACACACACACACACACACACACAAATCCAAGAAGCAATTGCCTCCAAGACTTAGTTGGGGGTCTTCATTTCTTCCTCTTTTTTTAACATAATTTTTATTTTAAAATTGTGGGGTACAGTTAAGGGTTAGGTATACAAATATGCATCATTCAGGCACCCTTGTTGATAAGGGGTGTCCCCCCATCCCCAGACAGATATTGACTACCATTGATCCCACCACCGTTGCCCTCCCTGTTACCCCCATAGATTCCCACCACTGTCGATCCTTTTCTTATAGTATTAAAATAGATATTCAAGGTTCACTTATGAGTCAGAACATGTGATACTCAAATCTTTGTTGCTGTGAAAGATCACTCAGTATTATAGACTCAAGTTCCATCCAGGTTGCTGTGAAATTCATGATTTTGTTCTTTTTTATAGCTGTGTAGTATTCCATCATGTATATGTACCACATTTTTTTAAATCCAGTCCTCTTTTGATGGACAGCATGGTTGGTTCCAGGTTCTTGCTACTGTGAACAATGCTGTGATAAACATACGTGTGCAGGTATCTTTTTGATAGAGTGTTTTGAGTTCTTCAGGATATATTCCCAGTAGGGGGATTGTGGGGTCATATGGGAGGTTGATATTTAGAGCTTTTAGGAATTGCCACACTGCTTCCCACAGAGGTTGCACTAGTTTACACTCCCACCAACAATGTAGAAGTGTTCCCTTTTCGCCACTTCCTCTCCAGCATCTGTTATTTTTTGAGTTATTGATAATGGTCATCTGACTGGAGTTAGGTGGTATCTAGATGCAGAAAAAGCTTTTGATAAAATCCAGCACCCCTTCTTGATAAAAACTCTTGAACATCTAGGCATACATGTAACATACCTCAAAATAGTAAAAGCCATCTACGAGAAACCTACAGCTAGCATACTCCTAAACAGACAAAAATTGGAATAATTTCCCCTGAAAACTGGAACAAGACAAGAATACCCACTCTCTCCCCTCCTGTTCAATATAGTATTGGAAGTCCTGGCTAGAGCAATCTGAAAAGAGAAGTGATCGGGCGTATCCACATAGGAAAAGAGGAAGTCAAGTTATCTCTCTTTGCAGATGACATGATCATGTACCTTGAAAACCCAAGAGAATCTGTCAAAAGCCTCCTTACACTGATAAAGGACTTTGGCAAAGTCTCAGGGTATAAAACAAATGTGCAAAAGACAATCGTATTTCTTTACAGCAATAACAAACAAACAGAAACCCAAATAAAAAACACAATCCCATTCACAATAGCCACCCCAAAAATGAAATACCTTGGCATCTTCCTAACCAGGGTCTTCATTTCTGAGGAAGGCATTACAAACTTTCAATATGTCTGTGAATCAGATAATTTGTCAGGTGGCAGCCTAGGCTTTAACCCTCAGATCAATCTGAACAATTGGAAAACAAAAAACAGAGAACTCTTACACTAGTTGGTACGTTCACTGTTATTTCTATTTTTTAACAAAAGAGATGTTCAGTACTCATTTGCAGCCAAAATCCATAGTAATTTTCTATCTGAAGGGAAAAAGAAGCCCTGGGTATAAATATATGCTGTCCTTTAAAAAATAAATCAATAATTCATGTGCATGGACTTTATATTTAATGGGAAAAAATTTAAATTTTATTGAAAAAGCACACCACATTTTCCATGACATGGTGTGAAAAGGCAATGTGGCAATTACTCATTGGCTTCCTTTTTCAAATTTTTAGACAAAAAACAAACATTTAATTCAATCATTTATTCTTAACTTTAATATTATTTTGATGTCCTCTTCACTCCAACTGTCACTGTCAGAAACCGTGAGAGAAGTCAAGGTTACTAAGATGAAACAACCCTTGAATTAAAAGATTCTCTGTCTGGCAGGGAATTTGAAGTTTAACTTTGAACACCATCCTGGAATCGAGCATTAGCCAGTTACTACAGCAAGAACAAAAGAAAGCTCAGAAGCAGTTGCAGGAGAGCAACAAAGCACGGCCGAGATGACCTGCAGCAGAACCTGTAACAAGGTCATGGCCCTGGGGAGCCAGAGTATTCCCCGATGATCACGGTTTCGGTGCATTTTAAGAAAGATGCTGAAGCACGGCTGTCCCAGCAAACATGAGCTAACTAGCCTGGGATTACAGCCACGTCAAAACGGCCCTTTGTAATTTTGGTTTATGATGATGGCTTTGGTTTTGGCTTTTGTGAGCGGAGTTGGTAAAGCCTGAGAGAAACACAAAGATGAAGTAAAAGGAGTAGTCCAAGGTCACACTGCAAAATGTACTCCAACCCTGAGAACGAGTGTGCAGAAAAAGTGCCAACATGTATATGGTCACTTTATGAGAAGAAAGACACTGGAAAAGAGAATGGCTAAAATGTGGCCTTCCTTCACGATGTGCTATGTGGATGAATTTGCCCACTGGTCTATGAACCACAAAACAAGAGGGGAATACCTAATCCTCAAAACCTACTCACAAATGGAAGCCTTCTGTTGCCCATAAACAATGCTTACAATGTTTATGAGAAATAACAATACAAAATTAGCCCCTTACTATCATCTATAATAACATGGAATATGGGGAAAATAATCTTTCTTCCATTCCTGTTCTTGTTTATGTTCTGATGATTCTAAGTGCCATTTATTTAAGTTCTAAAGACATGAGACACTAGAGGTTTTACTGAGTCTCTTTCTTTTACCTTTCCGTGCTCACCTTTTCATCCTTCTGTCTTCTTTGTGTGAGAGAAAAATAAACAATTTTTGCAAATTCTAAAACACTCTGCCTGGTTATGCTTCATTATCTGTTCTTTTTACTTCCTTTGACCCTCACTGTGTGACAGTGGTTGATCTCTTTTTGCCAAATCCTTCTGTTTTCCTGACACCCCGATATTACTCAGTAAGACTGGAGTGCTGTGAACATATTTGTTTTAAAATGAGGGAGAACGAATAGAAATAACGTCAGAGGCTGTTGGCTTTCTTATTGCTTCCTAAAATATTTAGCATTGTTCAGTGTCTCATTTGATTCTTAAAAGTATTAATCAAGAATAACAAGTGAAATGACTTGTGTTATGAGAACTAACTCAAGAACTCCAAGCAACTGCAAGTGAGTAGACTGACTTTGTACCTGGTCACCAGGATCTGTCTGTTGAGCTTGGAAGTTATGTGTTTTGGAGGCTTCTTCTAGACTAGACATTTATGTGGATATGACACTCAATGCTGATTTCCTGCAGCTGCTAATATATTTTAGACTTCAGAAAGAAATCGCCAAAAAGTATTTCCCCTTATCTCTTCACCACGCATCTTGCAGCATAAAGTCCAGTGGTCCACATGCTAACGTTACTTAAGCTGATAGTTCTGGCCCATTTTGAGCCACTTAAATGTCAGGCATGGATGATAAAGCTATCTCTGACAGAGGTTACTCTAGCATTTCTGGAAGACGGAGTGATCACTGCCTACGGGGTCCAAGCCTGAGGTTCTTAGGACAAAGAACTTTAAGCTTTAAAACCAAGGAAGTCCCGAGCAGACCAGACGAGTCTGTCCTGATTCGACCGACAGTCCGTGTCCCAGTGTGTACTATATGACGGTGCCCTGGGTCTGATGCAGTGCTTCCTTTTCTAGTTTTTTAGCCCTTATCAACTGTATTCCCACTTTGGGGTATGAACCTCTCTGGTCATTTCTGTTTTTCTTTCATAAACTTTGAAATCTTCAACTCCAAATTCAGGACCAAGTTAGGATGTTGGCTGCTCAGAGTGGGATGGGATGTAAAATTCTCCCCCAGGTCTAACTCTTAGGGAAGGGAAGCTCTGAGATGGATGGAAATGTCTCTACTTAACCAACTGCTGGTACAGACCCCACTCAGTTGACTGTGGATGTGTCTCTTTCCAGAACCGACTGGCCTTCCTTGCTTTCTGAGAGGCAGGTCTCCAAAGCTGACTCGCTTTTGAAACTTCTGTGAGTTTCAAGGTTCTCCCCATTGCTCAGTTTCCTAACACAGGAGATACAACTTCCAGGCCAGCTTCTGCCATCAGTAATCCATCCCATGGCCTCTTGCTGCTGGTGACCCCTCATCCCGAAGACAGCTCTTTGGGGAGCTGAGATGGCACAAGCCCAGTTGCCTTCCTCGGTGGCCCGCCACATGACCTGTGGAAACGCTAACACAAACCCTTGACACAAAATGGACAGGAGTGCAGCTGTTCTTATCTAACGCCGCTCCCCACCCTGCTAGCTCTTTCCAATTTTCTTCTCCCTTAGGGAGAGATTAGTGAGTGTAGCGGCAAGCAGACATCCAACATGGGAACAGAATGCAAGCACTCTCTTCTGGTGGGCAACCTCCAGTCCCACCATCTTTACCAAAGATTTTCTTGGAAACCCTCTCCCATTCTTTGCTTTAGCGAGGGGAAGGGAAAAGAGGAAACTCCTCACCACACACCCTGCATTCCCCACATGGCCAATGACCGGAGCCTTCCCCATCTCCTCAAAAGTTGGGGGTTAGGTGGCAGGAATGGTTCTCCTCTATCTCTGGACTTCCCGGGGCAGGAGTTTAAGATTTTTATGAGTTCACTTTTAATGTGTTTGCTTGTGCCAATTTTCAGACCCCGTGCGTAGCTGACAAGTTAGCACCAGGAAGAGCTAATCCCCATGCTGGAACATGACTAAAGACTAGACATGCAACTTAGGAAGAGAAATCCCGATTTGCTCAGCACCGCTGCCACCGTCATACTTAGGTGCTCTTTGGCCTTGGTGCCAGTTCTCATTGCCTACAAACCTGTATGCCCCAAACCCAATATTCAACTGCATACGCATTCCATTTATTTGTCTCTGGTGAAGCCTCCCTTCATTTTCCATGTCCTCCCCTTTGAAGACCCATCTCTGGGCGCTGCCCACTCATTTATCTGCACTGCATGGAACTCTCTTGCCATTACTAGTCTATGAGTGTAGCACCTTCGTGGCATAGTGTGACCACCGGTGGAGCTGCAGCCACAGCTTTCCTGTCCCTGACCTCTAGTCACGTGAAGCAGCCTCCCTGAGGGCCCTTAAAGGGTGGCAAAGCTCTCTTGTGCTCTGCTCCTATTAGTAACTCGATGTCCACGTTAGTGCAGGTGAGCACAGAGACATGAAGGAGGTATCGTAACATCTCTTGTTTCTCATATTTTTAATGTACCCTCTTAACCTGCTCATGACAATACTGTTCCAACCGCCACTGTTCCTTGCATACAACACGTGACCAGCTGGCTCTTCCCACGTATTTCAATCCAGTTCCCATTCTGCCAACACCAGGTTGTTCTCCATGATTCACACTCGGGGGGCAACCCTGATCTCTTGGGCGGGGTTTAGTCCCATCCTCTGGGCTCCCACTGTGCTTTTCGCACTGGGGAGATGATCTGAGTTACTCTGTAGCTCCGTGTCCCTCCCAGTTAACTATCAAGTTCTCATAACTCCAGCATCTGAAGTGTGGTGGGCACCCAGTAAATGTTCAACAAAATGGTCCTCTTTTGAAAGAATGTGTTGTTTACTTGGAATTTTTCATCAATAAAGTCTTTCTTAAGGAAAAGAAATAAGAACTATTATTTGCTTATATTACTATTAAAAATAAAATATTTTGTTATTAAAAATAAAATATCTTCTTATAATTATATTTCTTTAGAAACAGAAATATCACTAACTGTAACTGCTTATACACCACCGGGAGTGTCCTATTCTTTCATTCCTCGATGGCTTAGTGAGATGATTGAGTAATTATTTTGCAAATAAAGAAACTGAGACTCAAAAAAGCATGTAGATAGGCCATCAGTGTCTGAGCCTGATATGAACAGAAGTCTGCCTGACTCCAAAGTCTGGGATCTTTCCACTATGCCTTTCAAGAACTAAAGGGAAAGACAGAAGGGAAGAGGAGGGGAGAGAAGGAGGAGGGGAAGGGAAAAAAGAAACATCACAGTCATGCTTATGTATTAAAGCTGTTTTGTCCTGGTTTGGTTGAGATAAGAATAACAAAAAGAATTGCACTGGGAAATACCACTGCCTGAAAGTTACACTGCACTCTGCAGAAGATCCTAGAAAATCACCTCCAGTGCCATGGGAGCATCTTCCCACTTCTCATGTTCATGGTCTCACATGAAGGAGAGCCATGAGTCTGGGACCAGTGTCCACTTCTATACGTGGAGCCGAAGCTTAACACCTGCCCCATTCTTACCACCCTTACATGCAACTGTCATTGGATCGCATTAAGTTCCACAAAGCATGGTTAGGGAGTTGATGTTTCGTTCACATTCTCAGAGTCAGTTCAGCTTTGATTCCTGCCATCTGGGCAAAGGCAATCACTGACTGTGGGACCCATGGATTTCACCAGTATGTTGTGGGAAGCTGGCACGGGTTCTATCATCGTCCTCGGTCAATCACTGATGAATCTCATCTAGAGGAGTGCTGTCGATGGCTTACAAGGATGATTCTTACTCTGCAGTTGTCTGGATGGTCATTACTGATGTGGTTTCTGGTCACCAACATTCACTTGCAAAATTCCAAGCAACCTCTTTTGCAAAGTCTACAACAAGATAAAAGACCTGAGAGCATTTTTATAAACAATAGCCTCTGGTAAACCTACAGGAATTAGATTAAGAGGACAGGCCCTGATAGCAGACTGCCTGGTCTTGTCATTTACACCCTAAGCAATCTGAGACAGATTCCCAAGGCTCTCCATCTTCTTCATGTGTAGTGTATGGCTGCTAAGAATTTCAGATCTTATCATTGAATCACAATGACTAAATGAGATAAGAAGTAAAGAGCCTTTTATAAGCATGCATTTGGCTCCTGGTCAGCACTCAGTAGATATTCAGCAAAATATCACTATAATCAACCCCCCCCCAATCTGAAGAACAATTTATGGCAATTCATGGATACTTAAAGCTTTTACTCTGAAAAAGTCATCACCACTGACACACCCTCATAGACATTACTGCTTGCCAATTATCTCAAATACATTTTTTTTCATTTTCAGGTACTATTAATTTTCTTTACTTTGATTTAATAATCTACCGAGTCAAATGGAGGAAAATAAAGCAAAAGAAAATAATTTCAAGCTTATATAATAAGAGACGATTAAAACATAAACATTAATCCTAGCCCCATGTGACTTTAAAGCAGTTAAATCTAGCACAAAATATAAATTCTATAAGTATAAAAAGATTCTTGAAGGAAGCTATCTGAGTATCTCTGTTTTGCCTGACAAAAAATTGGTAGTAGTCAGGATTAAAAACATGATCAGCAAAGAACAGATCTCAGGCTTTGTTTTTCAGACAGGCTGGAAAGGAGGTTTGGGCACGGCACATATTTGCAGGGAAAAACTTGCTGGTCGGTACCATGAAGGCCCCCTCCATCTCAGCTGCAGTGTCGGTCTGTGTCTGCATGGAGTCAAATGAAAATCTTCTTTCTAAAATAGCGTGCTACATGTTCAGAGCACATTTGTTTATTCAGTAATCCACTTGTGGGGGTAAAATGTACATCTTAACCCAGGTTGTTATGACGTTTGTACTCAGTTGGAGAAGAACAGAACCGTTATCCCTGCTGCCGTGTCAGATGTCAGGGCCACCTCCTGCATTCACGTCTGCGTGCTGGGACATGGCGTCCTATGGTACCTTGAGTAAAGATAATGAATACTCATTCCACAGCAGGGGCTCACTGAAGCTGTACTTCTGTGTTTCCTACCAGAAATTCAAAACTGTAATCAGAATAAATTCCACTCAGATGTTTATTGTCCTCAAATTATTTGCAACGAACAAAAAAGTGAGCAGGATAAATAGGGTGGGAAGAAAAGTCTCAGAGCCAAAGAATCGAGTTTTCAGAGTAACAGGGACTTCCTTTGGTTTATACAAAAAGAAAAAGTCCCTGGCCTCTCATGCCATTGTTTCCTTTCTATCCAGTTTTGAAAGCCGTTGTGTTCCCAGAGTGGTCACAGAACGTGGGCAGTTGGTGCCCTGGATACTGGCCTACTGTGGCATCTGGAGTCCCCTCGGCACTGCTGGAAACTGGCACGGGATGCCACATAAACACAGTGTGGGCTTTATTCACGCCAAGGGAACAAGTGGCCCCTTCTCTAAGAGGGTTACATCCTAAGGTCTGGCATTTGGTCACAGATGGGCAGTCTTCATTTCATAGAAACCTAACTCCTATCACCCTAAGGGGTGACATAAATTTCATTCCAGACCCTCAACACGGGCCAGGCCAATTCACATTTGCTTCGTGTGAAACACAGCAACTCAGAGGAACAAATAGCCCCCTCATTTACTCAAAGGATTTGTCTGTGTGGAACCCAGGGGTCTGAACGTAAGGGTCAAGGGGCCTCATGTTTTAAATGTTCTCCAGTGATAATTTGTTGGCAGGAGGGATGGAGGGAGCTTGTCACAAGTATGAATCTTAACTAAATCTTTGAACACTTAATATTAATAAAATATAAGATGGGAGAGGTGGTTCTAAAGATGCAATATCTCCACCAAAGCTCTCAGAAGGGTTTTTGCTTGTTTGTTTTTAAAAAGAGCTTGTCTATTGCCGACTAAGAATAAAATCTCTTGATGCCACTCATTTTAGTCTCTTCATCCCTTTTGTGAAAAGGGTGGGATTGTTAGCATTTTTCCGGGTCTGGTATGCCTCGTTTTTAAGTGCCTATGGCAGGCAGGAAAGAAGAGAGACATTCCCCAGAGGAAAGTCTGCCGTCCTCTCTGAAATTGGGCCATGAACTGACCCTGTCATCACATTATCCGTCTTCAATCCCAGGACTCAATGTTGCGAGATCCCTGCAAACCAAATTCCATTACCCAAGTGCCACTTCAGCCAAAATCTCCATCTGCCTAAAAGATGTCTCTGTCCTAGCCAATGGCTCTGAGCTGGCGCATAATCTGAAGCCTCAGAATTCTATACAGAAAAGACATTATGGTAATTTAAGAGTCCCTTGGGGTTTGTTAGAATGAGAATCTGTTCCACAACAGTTGGCATCAAAATCGTGGCTCCAGCTACACGTGCTGCTTCAGATCAGACTTAAGAAATCAAGTTCCTGTTTTGGAAACTGCATAATTGCCAAGACTTTTCTAGGCCTTTTCTGCCACAAAAGTACAAGGCAAGGGTACTTTGTAAGACATCCACGTGAAAAGGATAAAATTGGACCTCAAACTCACACTACATACAAAAGTTAACTCAAAATGGGCCTGAACCTAAATGTAAGCGCTAAAGCTATAAAACTCTTAAAAGGGGACGTAGATGTAAATCTTGATGACCTTGCATTAGGCTATGGTTTAAAAGATGTTACAATAAAAACAAAAACAAGAAAAACTGACAAATTTAATGTCAACTAAATTAAAAACTTTTGTATGTCAAAGAACACTATCAAGAAAGTGAACAGATAACCCACAAAATGAGAGAAAATATTTGTAAATCAAACCTATGACGAAGATCTAGTATCCAGAATATATTTTTAAAATTTGAAACTCAATATGAAAGATAAACAATTTTAAAATAGGAAAAATATTTGGGTAGGTATTACTCCAAACAAGATATACAAATGGCCAATAAGCACATGAAGAGACACTCGATATTATTAGGCATTAGAGAAGTGCACATCAAAATCACAATGAGAACAGCAACAATGAGATACAGCTTCACACCTACCAGGATAGCTATAATTCAAACAACAGCAAGAAAAAGAAACAAATAGACACAAAAGAACACCAGGTGTGTTGGTAAAGATAAGGACACATTGAAACCTTCATGCATTCCTGGTCAGAGCATAAAATGGTTCAGTACCATGGAAAACAATCTGCTGGCTACTCAAAAGGTTAAGCATTACAATGGGTCCAACAATTCCACTCTATATATAGAACCAAAAGAATTGAGAATGTGTGTTAAAACAAAAATTTTTACACAAATGATCATAATAGCATTATTCATAGTAACCGAAACGTGCAAAGAACACAAATGTCCCCCAACTAATGAATGAATAAACAGAATACAGCTTGGAATATCACTCCACCATAAAAAGGAACGAAGTCCTGATAGATGCTAGAATATAGGTGAACCTAGAAAGCATTATGTACAGTGAGGAAAAAAAAAATCCAAACACAACGGCTGTATATTGTATGATTTCATGTATCTAAAAGTGTTCAAAACAGGTAACTCCATAGAGGCAGAAGGAAGATTAGTGCTTGCCAGGTACTGGTGGGGTGGGGGGGCGGTGAAAGGAGGAGCCAAGAGTGACTACTGACAAGGACAGGATTTCCTTTAGTGGTGATGAAAATATCCAGAAATTAGATAGTAATGATGGTCGCACAGCACCGTGAATATACTGAAAAGTACGGAATCACACATATTAAAACGGTAACTTTTGTGTTATGATACTTACGTCTGAATTTAAAAGTTGCAAAAAACAAAATAAAGCTACACATATAGAACAATAAGTGCTCGATAAATCTCCAAACCTGGGATCATCAGCTGAAATGGCCCAGAAACCGACGTCAGCAGAATGTGCCAGAAAGCCCAGAAACAGACCAAAGAAACAGGGAAATTTTTTTTTACAGGGTTCAATGCCATTTTAAGTCAGCAAGGAAAACACAGATTTTTCAGTAAATGGTGTCAAGTCAAAGTTTAGCCATCTGAAAAAAATAATAATAATGCTGATACACCCCTTACATCTTACACTAAATAAATTGTGTTAAGTATTTAAATGTAAAAACAAAAAAACTAAAAAAGGATAACGTTACATAAATAAGAACATCTATTTTATAATTCTAGGATTAATTCACAATATCAAACATTTTAATAATCTTATCCCATGCTGACTTTTATTGTTATTATCAAGTATATACTTAGTTTCTAAGCAATACAGGTTCTTAGGCTGATAGGCAATGGAGTGTTTTTCAGTATAGTGACAATTGAGGGCACATAAAATGAATAAAAACTATCATATTGATCTAGAAGCAAATGACCAGCTGAATATACCATCATATGTTCAGGCTACCCGAATTTCAGCAGTCTGCTTCTGGTCTAAATGGAGAGGTTCCCAATCAGGAGGAATTTTGCCTCCCAGGGAACATTTGGCAATGTCTGGAAATGTCACCGTGTCTGGCTGTCACAATGTGGGCAGGGCAGAGGGAGATACTGCTGGCATCTGGTATGTAAAGGCCAGCAGCACTCTAAACAGAGCAGCTACCCAGAACAAAGAACAGCCCAGCCCAAAATATCAATAGTGCCACTGTTGGCAAGCCCTGCTCCAATGGAAGGAGGTACTTGATGTTCTCGACAATAAACCTGTTTCCAGGGAGCCATGGCAACTCCTAGGCCTTGAGGCACCTCAATGATTCTTTTATGATTCTTTTTGGGAAAATTATTTTGTGCCAGGCACTCTGCTGAACTCTTTAAGTGCAGTATTTAATCTAATCTTCACAAGTACTCTATTCCACATTAATTGAATACAATCAATCTAATTAATTAACCTAATTCCATATGTAATCTAATATTCAGTATTACCCTATTGTATATGTTTGCTGTTTTTTAATTCATGATGAGGAAGCCAATGCTTGGTATAACTTAGCGGTGGTCGTTAAGTGTCAAATAGCAGGGATGACCCTGGAACAAATGTCAGTCTGACCCCAGAGTCCATGTACACCCTCCATGCTATGCCATGTCGTAAGATCTTGAGCCTATTTCACTGGCCCAACTATGTATCCCTGTCCGCCAGGGTAGAGCATAAGGTAAGATCATGGTTGCTACTGTTCTTGGATTACACTCCTGGCCTAGACTGCCTGCTATTGAGAGGCTAAGTAAAAAAGAACACTGGTGGACATCTCCCTACTAAGAAGAGCTCTAAGTGTGAGTTATCCTCAGACCCGCATGGAACTGGCCCCCAGTCATGGTTTAGGAGCAGAGAGACCCAGGACCCAGCACTGTGTGAATACCAAAGAAGAAAATGTCTTTGTCTACCAGCAGGTGGGTAGAATTGAACTCTGATCCTGGAAGCACAAGGGTGTGTCTGTAGCCCCGGGACTACCCCACAACAGGAAGTATTAAAATGGGAAACTGGGAGGAAAATGTCCTTTAAACTAACATACGTTATGTGAGCACATAGCAGACTCTTAGTATATAACGAATAACTGAATAAATTAACGCATGAATGGCTGGGGAGTTTTGCATTCCATGTAAACCAACAGTCTGAATTTTGATATGCAATGCGTCTCTTGGTAATGACAGCAGTATTATGCTTTAGCAAGACAGCATACTTCCACAGACATTGCATTACTTGTTCCTCACAATAATCCTGTGAAGAGGAAAGAGAAGGTATAACTCTTCCCACTTAGAAGACCCATTATTTTATCAATTAAACAGCTGCACCATGCTGGGAACCAAGCAGGGCTCTAGGGAGTCGGTGATAAACAGAACACCCCGCCTCTGCCCTCACAGAGCAGAATCCAACTGGGAAGGCAGATGTCCAATGAGTAATTCCAAGTCTCAGAAGGTCACAGCAAGGACAAGGCCTACAAATAAAGAAACAGAACGCCAGAGGGGCGAAAGGGTTTCCATGGGACCATAGGATTGCTAAAAGTCATGTTTTTTAGGGGCAGTTGGAAAGCCGGGTCTGTTTAGCCCAAAAACATGGAAAGGAGTCAGGACACGATCATAGCATTCAAATACTTGAAGGAATATGGTGTGGAGGAAGGAGCAGAACACAGACGAAGGACCCGAAGAGCACAAGATTGATCCCGGCGCCCTGTAAGGCAGATGTGTCTCATGAGGGTCAAGAAAAATGCTCAGGTGTTCAGAGGACTAGATCCCCACCAGGCCATTCAGACACCCTTTGGGAGACACAGGAGTGCATGAACTCTGGGTCAGACAGATGTGGCTCAAAGCAAGCCCTGCCGCCACCACCACCACTTAGGAGCTGTGTTTCCTTGGACAGGTTACTCAGTCTTCCTTAGCACCAGCGTCCTCATCCACAAATGAGGGCAAATAACAGCACCTGTCTCAGGTGCTGGGTGTAGGAGTCAATGAGGCAAGGCATGTCATCTGTTTTGCTTACTGGTTCGCATGTAAAGCCCCAGATAAATAGTCACTAAAGGAATGTTCATTTAATGAATGAAGTATCCAGTAAGCACTGCCATCAGTCATGTCAGTAGCACAACTGAAACAAGTTCACCACAGGTCTGAGGATGAAATGAAAGATGGGTGAATGTGCTATTCATCCCACCGAGGTCTGCAAATAGATAGCATTTCTACTATCAGTTGGGAGATAACAATGTGGACTACTTGCACTGGGTAAAGTTTGGACCAAATGTTCTCGAAACTCATTTCCAATTCTTAAATTTCATGAGAATAAGAAGTGTCTAATAGTCCAATTATAAAAGTCAGGAAGTTTCTGTTCCCTCAGGACAGCAAGAAAGGTCATGGAACTGCAATCATCTAAAGCTGTTTCTTTCTAGAAAGGAAATGAAAAGCCCTTGTCCCAATCCCTACTTGTTATTTATAACAACATAAAAGTGCTTTGTTTTTGTACCTTTCTCCAAAAGTACATGGCAAATTGTCCCTCAAATTCTCAGAATATACATATGAGATTTCTTTTGCTTGTTTTTTTCCCCAGCCTTCCCCAAAAAAATACCCCAAAGGAGGTAAGAATCTTCGGGATATGAATTATGGTCTTTTACAACATTTGGTCTTCTTCCAGTTCTGCTTTGGCTCTTTGACCTCAGTGTGAAAAACAGAAACTCCTTGTTTCCATAGAAATAGGTTTTCAGATCGTGCCATCTTCTGGTCAAATCTGGAAATCAGATTTACTTGGCCTTGATGGCAGAGTCTGTCACACCAGGGAAACAGCGGGAAATGTCTTCCTCCTGGACCTGTTGGGAGGTAACAACTTAAACTGCATTCAGATTAAACTATGGAACAGTTTTGAGAGTTCATGGCTTATTTATTTAGAAGCACATACTTCGGCTAAAACACAATCACTCCTTATGCGCTGATGTAGGTTCAACCTCTGGAAAAGGGAATCAAATTGTGACTTTCCTCAACAGCTCTTAGCCACCAACATCATCAGATGTATAAATCATGTGTTTCTTAGTTGTCTGAAGCAATCAAAGCTCTTTTTGTGACTCCAATAAGGAAAGATTAAGAAAGAGAAATGTGGGATCTGAACTCCCCAATCTAGACAAACTGAAGTCTACTAGGACAGGAGGTTAATAGAGGATTCATGCACAGAAGTCATTCTAGAGAAACTCCCTTTGTTTATAACCACCAGGTTTGGGCTCAAGCCCCTAGGTGGAACCTTTTCTAAAAATGAGGCACCGGGATGCTTTTTGTGCCACTGCATTAGGCTCCAAAAACAGAAGATTGAATGATCTTCTTGACCTATATTCCCTAGAACCCCCAGTTTGTCTAAGTCGATGTCTAGGGGAAAGAAGAGGTAAGGAAAGATTAACCCAAGCTAAAGAGTCCCATAAGTCAGGGGCCCCCAAGCCTTAGGCCATGGACCAGTACCCGTCGACAGCCTGTTAGGAACTGGGCTGCACGGCAGGTGTGAGCAGCTGGCGAGTAAACGAGGTTTCACCTGCATTTACAGCCACTCCTCGTCGTTCACATTCCTGCCTGAGCTCCGCCTCCAGTCAGAGCAGCAGAAGCATGAGATTCTCCTAGGAGCCAAACCCTACTGTGAACTGAGCATAGAGGGATCTAGGTTGCGCACTCCCTAGGAGAATCGAATGCCTGATGATCTGAGGTGGAGCTGAGGCGGTGATGCTAGTGCTGGGGAGCAGTTGCAGACACAGATTAATGGCAGTGAGACTTGACTCCACAGAGACCATCGTAAATCAGTTGCTTGCAGATTTATATCAAAACCCTACCAGTGAGTGGCAAGTCGTGTACTTCAACTGTACAGCTGCATCTGGTGGCAGACTTTAAGTCAGAATCTGACACTATTTTAGTCATGCATGGTTCACCCACTCTTTCATTTACCACTTTCAACCACACCTCTTTTTTCAATGGTGAGTTGTATAATTATTTCACTATATATTGCATTGTCATGACAATAGAAATAAAGTGCACAATAAATGATATGCACTTGAATCTTCCTGAAACCATCCCTCCACCCCCAGTCCATGGAAAAATTATCTTCCACGAAACCAGTCCCTGATGGCAACAAGGTTTGGGGAGGAGACTGCTGCCATAAATAACACAGTTTCTTTCTGGGCTCAAACAACAACAAAAATCTAGATTAAATCATCCATTCCAAGCTTTCCCAGAGTGAAACAGAGGAGAAAGAAGGCAGGTTTACCCAAGAGAGATAGAGCCCTGTGTCTACTTAATACTTAAGCTTCATGGGAGAGCCAAACGGAACAAGGCAAATCCAAGCCTCTGAGTCCTACAACACCAGACTGAGGACTACAGCCCTGGCATGTCTTGACAGCGGCTTCAACCCAGCGTTGGGATTGTGGGTTGCCCTAAAACCTCCCTCTCTGCACAATTCCCCCCTAATAAGAGTGGAGGAGACGCTTAGATAGCTTTGTTTTTTCCCCAGGACTGATGACTTTCACATGGGCAAAAGTCAATAGCATTTTTAAAATCTGGAATAGCTTGAGCTTATAATACATACTCACAAATAATACCCAAAAGTGTTGTCCCCTGATAGCTGACAGCACTACTCTGGCAGTTCATTCTAGGCACAGAAAGCTGACACAAAACACAGACTGCCTAATACAACTAAGATTTTTTAAGCAATATATTTTCCAAAAAATTAAATATTTCACAAAATAAAAGGAAAATAGCTTTATGAATGAGTTATGCTCTATGAAACAGATCAATATAGGCATTTTTACAAGGAACTTGATTGATCTGAAGACATATTCACACATAGGTTTAAATGTGTACCTGACTTGTAAGGAGGCTACTTGGACTATGTATCTTTACTACTTGGCACACTTTTGTATTGAAGTAATTTATATCAATGTATACTTTATTACATTTTAATAAATTGCATATTACATTGATATAAATTATATCAATTTATACTTTTTTCAGGACTAGATAGCTTCTAGAAGAACTTGATCTTGATCTTTTTTTTCTGAGTTGGAGTCTTGCTCCGTCACCCAGGCTGGAACGCAGTGGCATGCCCATGGCCACCCCAGCATCAGTCTGCTGGGCTCAGGCAATCCTTCCACCTCTGCCTTCCAAGTAGCCGGAACTACAGACATGCGCTACCACGTCCGGCTAATTTTTTGACTTATCGTAGAGATGAGGTCTCGCCAAGTTGCCCAGGCTATTCTCGAACCCATGAGCTCAGGCAATCAATCCCCTCACCTCAGCCTCCCAAAGTTCTGGGATTACAGGCTTGAGCCACCGTGCCCAGCCTAGGCTAAGATTTTAACTCTAGAAGTTCTTTTTAGTTCACAGGGATGCCTTGTTTTATTGTGCTTCCCAGAGATCGTGATTTTAACAAATAGACAGCAAACTTAACAAATATTGTGTGTGCATTCTGACTGCCCCACCGACCAGTCCTTCCACTTCTCACCCTCTCTTCAGGCCTGCTTATTTGCTGAGACAACAATATTGAAATTAGGTTAAACAACACTACGTTGTCCTTTAAGTGTTCAAGTTAGTGGAAAGCTTGCATGTCTCTCACTGTAATAAAAAAACTAGAAATGATTAAGCCTAGTGAGAAAGGCATGCTGAAAGCTAAGATAGGCTGTGTGGCACTGAAAACAGCCCTATGGTATGACAGCAGAGAGGAGGCAAAACCCACAAGTCCCTGAGCTCTGGGGATCTCTCCAGACCATATCCCTGAGCCTTTACCCATCACAATTATCTGAGTTCCAGGAAACGACAGCACAGCTGGTAGCTATGGCAACAACAACAAGAAAATCAGCTGATTCATAAATCATTTAGGAAGAGAATAAACTAATGATATTTGAAGAGCTGGATTCTAATATGAATGTTGCCTTCATTAAATCTTGTAGGGTTACTCTTCCAAAAAGAGTTGGGTTCCTATTTCTTCTCAGTAGAATCAGAAAACATGGATTGCAGTGATTTATAACAAGCCCTCCAGAGTTTGGAACGCTCGTGAACAGTAAAAAAAAAAAAAAGAATCTGTCACGTTCTCCTTTGTGCTGTCTTTCTTAGACGTTTAAACTTGTAAGGAACCTCTTTGTGTGTTTGCCATACTAAACATAACTGCTTTTTATTGGGGGGTTGCTGACACAAGTCATTGTGTTTCCTGGTTTGGGGGAAACATATCTGTGCCATAAGAATCTTCTAGGAATTCACAGATGAGTTTCTCTAGCTGAAACCTATCAAGGGTTAGACAAATCTCCCTGGAGATACTCAATTTGCTTGGCCCCTCAAGAGTAGCTAATAATAGACTGGCCATATTTTCCCATTTTCTTGGTCTTCATCTCCCACAGAGAATTCCTTGGCAAGGCTTTGGTTCTCCTTTATTTTGCTACTTCAAGCAAAAAAAGGATTAGGCCCAAGTCCTGAAAACGTACCTAGTTTTGTTCTTAAACACTTATAATTGCACTAAGAACCATCATTAGCCCCTGAAAGGACTTGTCACATGCTGTTCGGAGTGGAGATCCCACCTCCTTTCTACCAAGAAGCTCAGCCTGGAGTGCCATGTGCAAGGGGGTGGTTCTGATTGCAAGTGCTCATTTCAATCTGGTCAGAGCAAAGCTCCACTTTGGGTTTCATGAACACAGCCTTTACTTCCACGCAAGGACTCCGGGACTAATTTTTCCAATCCTTTTCCACTCCACTATGGAAAAACATCTATGTGCAACCAAGGGAGGTGTCCATGATCCCTTCTGCCCACACTGAACAAAGGATCAGATGGGTTTTGGTCACAGATTGCTACTACCATGAAACAAAGTAAGAAATTTGAGGGGAAAAAGTAAAAAGACCAAGATGAAAAATTCAAGGACCATATCCTGGGCTCCCTTGGAAGAAAAGTCACTGCTGTCTGTACCTCAGTAAGTCTTGGAGTATTACAAATTTCTAAGCTTCTTTTGCACTTTTCCAAAGAATTATTCGCCAATCCGAGTCCCCGCCTGTCTCTAGGGACTTGTGTAATTGCAGATACTCTGAAGGTAGATGTGCTCGTTTAACAGGTAATAGTCATATCCTTGCCATCAGTTTTCTTCATCTGCCTAAGATTAAGGAGAAGAGAAACGTCTCAGAGGAGTTCAGCCAGGACTTTGGAGGCACCGCTTGCTTTCTTATTTGGGATCCGAAAAGACCCAAGGATCAGAAAGCTGGGAGGATGCTCTGGATAGGATTCCTTGAGTAAACTTCCTACCTCGTTCCCCTGGAAGTTTGACTCTCCAAACATTCCAGAAGGCTCTACCACCTCAGTTACTGGGCTCGAAGCACGGGGACCAGCAGAGATCCTCTTCAACACGACTTACAATCTTACAGTCTCACACCTTATTAGCACTGAGTCTAGCACAGCCCTCACAAAGAGGGTCAGAAGGAACAGGACAGTGGCACTCAGCCGGAAATGGAGACTGTGCTCCTGGCTTGGCCTCATGAGAATGTGCTTTCCCAACTCTCAATGTTAAACTTCTTCGGCATCTTCTCACAGGTTTCTGTCTTTTCTCACATTGCCCTTACTTCCAAACGGCCTCAACCTTCCTTCACGTAAAATCCTCAACACGAGCCTCAGGAAGCTGAGGGACCAGATTCTAGCAATTATCAAGGGTTTCTCCTTCCCAGGGGACATTTGCTGTCAATACTGAACCCAGATTTTCTTAATTTCTGCCTCCTTGGATGTAGCTTCTTTGACTTCTCCACACATTGTGAATGTTTAAAACAATGCAAGCAAGGGGAAACGTTGCCCTCTACAGGACTTTGGAATCTCAGCGTTGTATAGGCAATCACTCACAAGCACAGCACATTTGTTTTCCATTATTTTTTTCTTTTACTTTGAGGTTAATATAGCTGGTAACAATCTTGTTGACTGGAATGACTTCTATGTTCATTCGTTGCTCAATTATAAAAAGGAAGGCAGCATCAATTTTTTTAACATTCTTTTCCTTTCGAAAGAAAAAAAGAAAAAAAATCGAGGCAATGCTTCCCAAGTTCAGGTAATCATGAGGCTATTTGGAAGTTGGTGTTTCTGAGGGTCCCTCCATGTTACCAGGAAGACTAGGTCCCCTCAGGTCCTACCATAACACCACACAGCTAAGAGAATGGGGGTGGCGAAGGTTCTTTAGGCTTTCATTTCATGCCCTGGAAAAAATAAGGGGCTATATCTTCCTTGATGGATAACCCCACACATCAACTACAATCTGGCACTCTAAAAATGCAAGGTGAAATGAAGAGGATTTCATGACGTCTGTCTCAAGGACCCCAGCCAAGCAGAATCACTGTAAAAGGGATCATACGTAGTGACTTCCATGCCATGGAGTCATAACCAACCCAAGTTTCAGTGAAAATAGGAGAAATGCCATATATGTTTCAAAGAAAATTAACGGTCCTGTCAGAAACTAAAGATGGCCTGAAAAACAATGATCCGATTAGAAGACAGAAACTTCAGAAGGTCTTGAGACACAATTACCAAGTACAAGGAGTATAATTCAGTACCCTAAATTGCAAATATCTTAATGCATTTATAAATCTTCACCTAGGTCAGGGTTCCTGAGAAACGGTTTCACATGCATAGTCTACGAATAGAAGAGAGTTTTGCAGAGTGATTTATGAGTACTTTTCATCTGAGCCCTTTTAGAAAGTCGGCTTGGGGGGCCAGCTCCTCCTCCCACCCTTCCTTTATCTATCCAAGGCACCATGATTCCCAAGACTCAGTGTTGTCACCCACACCGGATTCACCAAATCCGGACGCCTCATTTTCCTTCATGTAGCCAACACTCTTGCAGTGTGGAGCGAAGGAGGATAAAAAGAGGAAGTAGGTTCTTACCGAGTTGCAAATGATTTTTCAGAAGGCTCCTTCATCCCCGCCAAAGTCATCACACCAGTCCTGTGAGGACACTGAGGTCTGGGCAGTTTAAGGAACTTGTCCAGTGTTTCTTGACCCCTCAAGTGCGGAGGGACAATCATCCAGCCCAGGTCTGTCCAAACCCAACCCCACGCTTTTCTGGGTGTTTCGTTCCGCCTCCCATGCCCGTCCCTGCACAGAACATGTGGGACCACAATGTGAATGGGGCCTCTGTGATTCTGCACAGAGTCCTCCAGTCGTCACAGCAGCCCCGCTCCAAGGGTAGGCCACATAGTTTCCAGTTGTTAGAAACAGTCCCACAATTCATCAGTCTACCTCTGCTTATACTTCCTTCAACCCACTCAGATAATCGCATTCAAATTCACCTTGCTACTACACAAGTCTGTGCTGCCCACGAGCCATAAAATTAAAGCCAAACCGAGTGACCTTGAACCAGAAAGCCCTCTACAATCTAGCCATAACCCTGGTATCCCTACCAAATGCCCCACCAAGGCAAGTGGAACATTCACACCCCCTAAGTGTGTCATTATGCCCTTTCCAGTTTGGGACAAGTGCTCTGAATTGACAGACATATCTTCTTCTCTGCCCTCTCCCTCTACCACTTCCTTCAAATGCCAAGTTCCAACCCTGAGGTTCCCACACTGCTTTCCTTCTACCCCAGCTCTGCCGCTCACTAGCTATGTAACCTTGGACAAGTCACATAACCTTTCTGTGTCTCATTGTCCTCAGCTATAACATGAGAGTAATATTAGTCCTCATCTCCTAGAGTTGTTGTGAAGATTAAATTAGCTAATATGAGATACTTAAAACAGGTGTCTAACACAGTCCATAGCCTATGAATTTAATTGTTATCAAAATCTTCACCATTCCCACCACCATCATCTTCATTATCAATTCCTGTTTGATATTCCCATAGATTGTTTAGTACCTCAATATATTTGGCATAAATACATATGTTATGTCAAGCAAGGTTTTCTTTAAATTGCTTGTTTTGTCCTCTATCTATTCCATCTACTTTTGTTATGACTTACAGAAATTCGCACAGAATAAATCAGGTTAAGACAGAATCTACAAAGAGAACTATTTTCTTGGTTCCGTCCGCTCTTAACAGCAGAATCTTGACTCAAGTAAACTAACATCTATTTTATCGAGGTAACATTTGCTGGACATACATTTTGTCCCAGGAACTGTGCCAAGTACTCTGTTTATACCTCCTCATTTAATACTCAGAATAACCTAAGAGTTATAATTAATAGGAAAATGGAGACTTAAGGAAGTAGGCTACACATAGCCAAGTAAGCATCACAGACTCAGAAAAGCAAGGCATCTGGTGGGGAAGAGAGGGCAATGGTGGCAGAGCCAGTTGTATTATGCAAGTCCCAGTGTGAGTGAGTGAGTTTCTGCAAGTAAGTGGACATGTGAGTGACTGACTAAGTAAGGACTCAGGAGCAAGTGGTCAGGGATCTCCTGGTGAAGCATCTGGTGCCACAGTGGCTCTGCTAGAACCCGAGTAATTTCCGGGGTATAGAAGCTCAGTGCTGTTTTTAAAAAATCAGCAAGCCCTTCCCAAGAAGGAGCTGCTGGGAGTGACTGCCAGCTCCAGGCTCCGCCTCACCACTGCAGCACCTGGCCACAGAAGGAGCACAGAGAGGGGCACGAGCGGCAGAGCCCCACGGGAGAAGATGAAACAGGCACCCTGCCACCATTTTTAAAAGCGGGCAGGAAAGTGCTCCTGCTTGCTCACCAAGAAGCGACCGATCTGATCTCATGACCCTAAAGGAACATCCCGAAAGCACAAACTCTGGAAGGACAGGATAAGTGTCGAGTCTCAGGCACCCGACCCCCCACCCTGATTCCATCATCGGGCAAAGAGTATGACCAGAAAAGGACAAGAAAGACTCCTGAAGAGATCAGCAGTACATAACGCATCTGGGGCCGACCCAACCCCTCCTCTCCAGCAATCCTCTGAATGACAGACCCACACAGCTGGGCACAACTGAGAGGGATGGACCCAGGTGGAGCTTGGCTATCAGCTGTGGTAGGAGGGATCTACTCCAGGATAAGCCTGGCTGGGGTGCCCCACCCTGCCATAACCTGGGGAAGAGACAATACCGCCACACCTCCCCATCACAGCAGATCCCTTGACCAGACAAGCATGGGAGGGGAGGACGGAAGCTCCACCCATACCCCCGCCTCCACCTCTTCCCCAGGATGAACACGAGGGAGGTTGTGAATGAGACTGCAGCTCTGAAGGAGACAGCGGCTTACCTGAGAGCAATTGAGGGGAACAATTTCAAAACCTGCCACAAGAGGGCAGGTTGATTCTTGTTTTGTTGTGTTTTGTTTTTAATCTTTTTCTTTTTCCTTGGTGCATGAATGTGTACATGAGAGTTTCATCTACGTTCTCTCCACCACCTATATTTTCTCTTCTTCTTTTTTCTTTTTTTCTTCTTTCACTTTTTGTTTTCTGTGTATGTGTGTATGTGAATGATTGAGTGTTCATCATTCAGTTATATTGTTTGTTTTTGTTCCTCTCTTTTTAGTTTAATGTGTGTGAATGTATGTGTGAAGGTCTGATTTGAATTCCTTTTTTTCTCTTTTCTTCTCATTTCATTTTGTGTTTAGCTTGTGTGTGAGTGTCTGTGTGTATGTGTGTGTGTGTGTGTGTGTGTGTTTTCTGCTTTTGTCTTTCTTTGTTTTTACATTCTTGGTTTTTTTTATTTTTGTCCATCCTATTTCATTCTACTTTTCTCAGTTTTCCTCATTGCTGTTACTGTACCTTGGGCTCAGGGGGGTACCCACACATATCCATTGTATCATTATATAGAATGGTAGTGGGGAGTGGAGCTCAGGAAACCCATACCACTATCAGTGAATATCGTAACTTGCAAGTAATTTTTGAATACTTGCTCCCCATCTGCCACCATATTCAACTCTCAAAACTACAAGAGACAGCAAAGCTTCCCACCCACAGTCCTGTTTCAAAATAGAACAAATTCAGAGCACTGATCAGGGAAGAATAGAGGGCTGAGCAGACATCAGAAGTGAAAGCCTCTCCCACTGCCACTGAATACCAGGACTAAAGAAAAAAGAAAGATCTGTCACAAATGAGGAAAAATTAACAGAAGAACAAAGGTAATTCCCAGTGTAACAAAGAAAAAATGCCTGAAAAATCAGACCTCAGAGCCCAAACAATGGAAATCACCAATGACTGGCCCCAAAATACAATAGGAATTAGGAAATGGATGGAAAGAGTGAATAAGACTCAAGAAAGACAAGATACAACACAGAAAGAACTAGTAGCAGAGATTTTGGACATAGAAAATTTCATCCAGGACACAAATAACAAGATGAAAAGCATGGAAAGCAGAATTAATCAACCAGAAGAAAGAATCTCAGAACTTGAAGACCAAACCATGGAATTGACCCAATCTGTAAAAAAATAGGGAAAAAAAACTCAGAAAGAAAGAACAATGCCTCCAAGAGATATGTGAATATATCAAGAGGCTGAACCAACACCTGACTGGTATCCAAGAAGAAGAAAGGGAAAGAGAGAACACCTTAGAGCAAGTATTTCAGGAGGTTATCCAAGAAAACTATCCCCATCTCACCAGAGACATGACCATCCAAGCACACGAGATACAGAGAACTACAAGACATCAAATGAGAAGATGAACCCTAGGCACATAGTAATTCACCTATACAAAGTAGGTACAAAAGAAAAAATTCTAAAGGCAGCAAGACAGAAAGGTCAGACTACCTACTAGGCAAAACCAATCAGAATAGCAGTAGACCTATCAGCAGCACTACAAGTGAGATAGAACTAAAGTGCAATATTCAAAGTCCTCAAAGGTAAACAATTTCAACCAACAATTTCCTACCCAGCCAAGCTCTGCTTTATCAGCAATGAAGAATTAAAATCCTTCCAGACATCTAATCCCTAAGAGATTATGCAGCTTCCAGACCAGTTCTATAGGAGATGCTTAAGAAGGTTTTATGCACAGAAGAAAGAAAAAAAAAAGAATGACCATGTGTTTTCCAAGAGAACAGGAGAACACAGAATCAACAGAGAATATATTGCAACTGTAAACTTGAAAACATACACTCATATCAACCCAAAAGTTGAAAAAAAAACAAAGAAAAAAACTTTATAAGAACCTAATGATAGGAATAAGCAATTGCATTTCAATAAGCAGGCTGAATGTGAATGGACTAAATGCACTACTAAAAAGACACAGAATGACTAACTGAATTTAAAAACCATGACCCAATAATTTGCTGCATTCAGGAAACTCACCTCACAACAAGGGATGCACACAGACTCAAAGTGAGAAGAAGGAAAAAATATTCCAGGTGAATGAATCACAAAAGAAGGTAGGGGTCATGATATTAATATCAGACAAAACAACCCTTAAGCTATCAAAAATTTAAAAAGATACAGAAGGACACCACATAATGATAAGAGGTTCAATCTGCCAACAAGAAATATCCATCCTAACCATATCTACATGCAACATAGGAGCACTAGCATTTATAAAGCAACTATTAAGTAAACTAAAAAAAGATATTGACTTTAACACTATTTTAGCTGGGAATTTAATACCCCACTAACAACCCCAGAGCCTCAACTTGAAACTTGACCAAATGGACTTGATACCTACAGAACACTTCACCAAACAACCACAGAATATACATTCTGCTCATCACCACAGGGAATGTACTTCAAGATCAATCACATCCTTAGCCATAAATCAAGCATAAACAAATTTCATAAGATCGATATACTGCTATGCACCTTCTCAGACCACAGTGGAATAAAAATAAATATCCACACCAACAAAATTCTCCCCAAATCCACAAAAGACATGGACTCTAAACAGCATGATGCTGAACTACTAATGAAGAAACATCTTCCCAAAACCTCTGGGATGCTATGAAAATAGTTCTAAGAGGGGAATTTATATCTCTACAAATACACATCAAGAAAATGGAAAGAACACAACCTAACAGCCTAACAAATCAAGTAAGGGAGCTGGAAAGACAAAATCATCAAAGCCCTTACTTTAGCAGAATAATACAGATCACTGAAGTAAAAGCACAAAAACAAGACATAAAAGACAAAAAATGTCATGGAAAAAAATCAACAAAACAAAAAGCTGGTTCTTTGAAAGAATAAACAAGATTGATGGACCCTTAGCCAGAATAACCAAGAGAGAAAAAGCCCAAATAAACACAATCGGAAATGCAAAAGATCACATCACAACTGACTCCGAAGTAATACAAAAGATTATCAGAGATTACTATGCACACCTGTATGGAAACAAACTTGATAATCTAAATGAAATGGAGGAATTTCTGACATCACACAACCCTTCAAGGTTGAAACAAGAAGACATTGAGACACTAAATAGACAAACACTGGAAATGGACTCCATCATAAGAAAACTACCTAACAAAAAAAAAAGCCCTGGACCAGACAACTTTCCAGGGGAATCCTACAAAACATACAAGGAGGAGCTGATACCAATCCTACTGAAAGTATTCCAGGCAATTAAGAAAGACAGAGTTCTCCCATATCATTTTACAAAGCTAACATCACACTGATACTCAAACCAGGTAAAGATTCAACAAAAAAGAAAACAATAGGTCAATATCCCTATTGAGCATAGACGCAAAAATTCTCAACAAGATTCTACCAAATTGGATACAACAGCACATCTCAAAAATCATTCACCAGTTGGGGGAGGGAGGGAAAATCATTCACCATGACCAACTAGGCTTCATCCCTGGGATACAGGGTTAGTTCAAAATTCACAAGACTATAAATGTAATTAAATACATCAACAGTTGTAAAAACAAGAGTGATCATATCATTAGATGCAGAAAAATTCTTTGATAAAATCCAGCATCCTTCTTGATTAAAACCCTTGAACACCTAGGCATAGAAGGAACATACCTCAAAGTAATAAGTGTGATCTATGATAAACCCATAGCCAACATGTTGCTCAATGGACAGATTGGCAGTATTTCCCCCAAAAAACGGAACAAGACAAGGTTTCCCACTCTCACCTCTCCTGTTCAACATTGTGTTGGAAGTCCTAGCTGGAGCAATTGACAAGAGAAGGAAATCTGGGGTAACCAATAGGAAAAGAGGAAGTCAAGTTAACCCTCTTTGCTGATGATGTGATCCTATAACTCAGTAGTAATCCAAGAAAATCTGTAAAGATCTCCTTGCACTGATAAAGGACTTGGGAAAAGTCTTGGGGTGCAAAATAAATGTGCAAAACACAGTCGCATTCTTATACACCAACAATAAATAGAATACCAAATAAAAAGCACAACCCCATTCATAATGGCCAAAAACAAAAACAAGAAGTTAAACACCTTGGCATCTTCCTAACCAGAGAAGCGAAAGACCTTTACAATGAAACTACAAAGCACTGCTCAAAGGAATCCAAGAAGACACAAACAAATGGAAAAATATTCCACGCTCATGGATAGTAAGAATCAACATAGTTAAGATGTCCATCCTACCAAATGCAATCTACAGATTCAATGAAATACCCATTAAATTACCAACATCATTCTTCTCAGACCTGGAAATGACAATACAGAAATTCATATAGAAACATAAATAACCAAGGATAGCCAAAACAATCCTTAGCAAAAGAAACAAAGCAGGAGTTACCACATTTCCAGACTTTAAACTTTACTATAATGCTATAATAATCAAAACCAGCTTGGTATTGTACAAGAATAGTCATATAGACCAGTGGAACAGGATAGAGACTCTGGAAGCAAAACCTCAATTTCTCAACCAATTCATCTTCAACAAAGCCTCCACCAAAAGCCACTGGGGAGAGGAGAATCTATTCAGTAAATGGTGCAGGGAAAACTGGCTGACCACATGCAAAAGATTGAAACAGGACCCCTGCCTGTTATCATACAGAAAAATCAACTCTAAATGGATCCAATACCTAAATGTAAAACCTCAAACTATAAGAATCTTGGAACATGCGGGAGACACTCTCACAGAAATTGGAGTAGGCAACCAATTCCTGATCAAAACCCCAGGTGTCTATGCCATAAGAGATAAGATAGACAAGTGTGACCTCAGCAAACAGAAAAGCTTCTTCAAAGCAAAAGAAGCCATCAAGAGAGGGGAGAGACAGCACACAGAATGGGAAAAAATATTTGCCATCTATATACCTGACAAAGACTTTACATCCAGAATCTGCAATGTACTCAAACATGCCGAAAAGGAAAAAGCAAACAGCCCCATTAAAAAGTGGGCAAAAGACATACATAGACACTTCTCAAGGAGGATATATAGGCAGCCAACAGACACGAAAAAATAGTCTCACTAATCATCAGAGAAATGTAAATCAAAACACGTTGAGATACCACCTAACCGCAGTAAGAATGGCCATCATTAATAAAACAAACAACAACAGATGCTGGCAAGGATTCAGGGAAAAGGGAGCATTTCTACACTGCTGGTAGGAATGCAAACTAGTTCTGTCTCTGTGGAAAACAGTGGGATGATTTCTAAAAGAACTAGAAATTGACATTCCATACAACTCAGCCATTCCCCTACTGGGAATATACCCGGAGGAATTCAAATCTTTCTACAAAAAAATATACCTGCACACACATGTTTATTGCAGCACTATTCACAGTAGCAAAAACATGGAACCAACCATCCTGCCCATTGAACCTGAACTGGATTGAAAATTGTGGTACATATGTGTGATGAAACATTACGCAGTTATGAAGAAGGACAAACATATGGACTTTGCAGCAACTTGCATGGATGTAGAGTCTTTAAATACTCAGTGACCTATCACAGAATCAAAGAACAGAGCTCCACATGTTCTCACTTATAAGCAAACCCTGAACATTTGCCATAATACTGTAAGAAAGGGATTGGCAGTAGTGGGATACTGCCAGGGTCGGCGGGTGAGGCACAGCATCAGTAAGTGTACCTGATCTCAAACCAGGCAAAGTCGAGACCAAAAAGATGCCCAAACTTCTCCTGTATCCTGTCCACCTGTGTACCTAATCCTGAATTGCACCCCACATCTTTCAAATAAAAGAAAGAAAAGCAAGGCATCAGTATACATTCCATCTACAGTTACAGGCACAAATATTACAACAGACTCTGACATGCTTCTATAGCTTAGATGTTTGTCCCCTTCATATCTCAAGTGGAAACTTAATCCCCAGTGTGGCATTGCTGAGAATCAAGGCCCAGGGGAAGGTGTTTGGGTCATATGGCAAATCCTTCATGGATAGATGGATGCCTTCCCTTGTGAGTAAGTAAGCTCTCACTCTTACTTGTTCCCACGACAGCTAGTGGTTAAAAAAGAAACGGGCACTTCTCCCTTTCTCTCTTGCATCCTCTCGTGCCATGACCTGCACACATCAGCTCCTTTTCGCCCTCCCCCGTGAGTGGAAGCAGCCCGTGGCCCCCACCAAATGCCAACGCCCAATCCTGACCCTTTCCAGACATCAGAATTGTGAGCCCGATAAAAGTTTTTTCTTCATAAATTGCCCAGCATCGAGTATGTCTTTATAGCAACACAAAACAGACTATGACACATGCCCTACTTAACTTCTCATGTGAAGGTTCAGATACTCCTTGACTAGTGACAACCCTTGGTCATGGTGGCAAAGAACCTCTGTTCTAGAATCTTCCCTTTTCTTAGACTGCCTCTTCTCACACTCATTCCCTTGATTAATTTCAACTAGGTGAGAGGTTTTTAATGCCATCCGTATGCTGATAGCTCCCCGATTTTTATTTCTAAGCCAGATTTTCTCTCCTAAGCCCTAGACTTTCTTCTGGAGATTGCTACTTGACATCTCAACATAATGCACGAAAACCTAAACTTCTGATTTTGACTCCTCAAACCTGCTCTCACCACAGCTAGGCCCATTGCAGCTAAAGGAAATGCCATTCTTTAGGATCTTGGTCTAAGATCCTTGGAGTCATACTCAATTGCTTTTTCTCTCATTATCCATATTCAGTGTTTCAGTGATGTGGGTAGCTCTACTTCCAAGATATGTCTAGAATCCGAATACTTCTCACCACTTTGACAGCCATCTCTTTGTTCCGAGACACCATCAACCCTCACCTGAACTGTTGGAATCCTCTGTGGTCACCCCAGCCAGGGTCTAGTCTCATCACAGGTGACAAAGAGATCTTGTTAAATCACAAGGCAGATCATACCACTCCTCTGCTCAAAACCCATCAATGACCCCCTATCTCATTCAGGGAAAAGTCCAAGTTCTCTTTAAAATGATCTCTAAGCCCTATACCATCAGACCCTGCTAGCTCCCTTATCTTAAGTTCTAGAAACTTCCCCCATACCCTCCTCACCCAGCTCAACCATTCCAATCTTCCTGATATTCCTTGAGCTCATCAGTCTCAATCTTACCTCAGGGACTTTGGGCAAAACATGCTGCTCCCTTCACCTGGAAAGCTGTCCCTAGATGTCCCATGGCATGGCATGTCACCTCCTATGGTCTTTACTTAAACCTTATCTTCTTAGAGACCTGCCCTGTCCACCCTATTGAAAACTACAACCCTATTTTCTCTCCCTTCCCTGGACATCTTTCCCCCAAAGACCTCATTGCCTTCAAATATAAAAATTTCCTTAGTTATAATGCTTACTGTTACACTCCTTCTGCTTGAATGTAAGCTCCATGAAGGTTTGGATTTTTTTTCTTTTCTAATACACTGATACGTTCTTAGCACAAAGAACCATAACTAACATGTGGCAGGTGCTCAATAAAAACCAAATGAATCAATGAGGAGAGATGAGATTCAACCCCAGGACTTCTCAACGCTTGGCAATTTGACCACCATGGCACCCTCAGTACAGAAGAGTTGTATTTGGGTCTTTTTGACTAGCTCAGCATCCTTGTCATACAAGCTTACATTAAAAATAAATATCCCAGCCAGGCTCGGTGGCTCAGCCTGCAATCCTGCGCCTTTGGGAGGCTGAGGTGAGTGGATTGCCTGAGCCCGCGGGTTCGAGACCCGCCTGGGCAACTTGGCGAGACCTCATCTCTACAATAAATCAAAAAAATCAGCCAGGCATGGTAGCGCGTGCCTGTAGTTCCAGCTACTCGGAAGGCTGAGGCGGAAGGATCGCCGGAGCCCAGCAGGTAGAGGCTGCGGTGACCGGGAGTGGCCACTGCACTCCAGTCTGGGCGACAGAGACTCCAACTCAAAAAATAAATAAATAAATATCCTGTAACTAACACTCCTGGGTAACACTACCACATAACCACTGGCTATCATTGCTTAGATATACTGCAGATTTAATAATTTCTTGCTCAGGATTCTCTGATCACTATTAGGATAGTACCCAGCATAGAAAGTCAACAGGCAAACATTTGTTCAGCTTCATGGCAGCATGAGAAGGGCCAGAGGTTGACTTGGGGATAATGTGGAGAAAAGGCAAGAAGCCAGACAGGGACAGGTCGCCAGGGACAGGCCAACTGGCATGAAGGCCCACGAAAGAACACTTCCAATGTGAATTTGAGGCCAGGCACAGTGACTTATGCCTGTATTCCCAGCACTTGGGGAGGCCGAGCAGGTGGATCACTTGAAGCCAGGAGTTCGAGACAAGCCTAGGTAACGTGGTGAGACCTCGTCTCTGCAAAAAATAAGAAAATTATCTGGGCATGGTGGCATGTACCTGTAGTCCCGGGTACTCAGGAAGCTGAAGTGGGAGGATCACTTCAGTCCAGCAGATGCAGGATGAGGTGAGCCATGATTGCCCCACTGCACTCCCGTTCATACAAAAGAGTGAGGCCCCAACTCAAAAAAAAAAAAGTATTAAATGTCATTGTTTAAAATGTGAATTTGGGTTGACCCAGAGGCTGGCCCTCAGCTATTGAGTACAGGCTCAGGAACCTGATCTGTTTATGTGTTCAGAGAAAAATCTGAGAGTCAAGAATAGATAGACATCATGAACTGGGAGCCCCAAAGTGATGATGAAAATCAAACTGTCAATTCAGATTGAAAATTTCCAATGAGTACAGAGACTTCCAAGGACACTACCAATATATTTCACTAGTCAATGCATTTTCTCCTGTAGGTGAGCTACTCAAGAAACCAAAGCATAATCCAGTGCCAATACATTCATTCATTTGCCATGAAAAAAATTAAACTGACATGAACCAAGGTAACATAGTCTTGAGAAAGCACCACCCCACGTGCTCAAGTTGTTCCAAATCTATGTAAAGCGATTTATACCTGCTGCTTACCCAGCAGAAGGTAAAAGTGAAGGATACAAAATCTCCTCTGGGAAAACAAGACTAGTACATAGAACAAGCAGAAAGACATACAAGAAGTGAGTAAATTTATGTTTAATGGCCCATTACTAACTAAAAGTGCAGTGTGAGTCACTGAAGGAATGAGCACATCACATAATTATATCATTCCAATATGTAGTTGATATAAAATACCAATTGTTTGCTCACCCACTATGAGCCAGACTCGGGATTCTCCTGTTGCTTGTAACATAAAATCCAACTCAAACAATAAGGGTATGTCTTGGTTCTTATGGTTAAAGGTGTGAAATATTTCAGGTACAGTTGGAACAGAGCTCCACTTTCATACCTCCATAATCCATTGACTTTATCTTCTGTGTATCAGTCTTATGCCCAGGGTATCAAACACTGTTTATGACAGTCAAATGCCTACAGAAGTTCGAAGTTTCACCTTTGCATATTGGACAACAACGCTGCCCCATAAAAGCTGAATGTGAACACATCTGTAATTTTTAATTTCCTAGTGGTCTCATTTAAAAGGAAAAACTAAATAGGCAAAATTTATGCTAATAACATTTTATTTAACCCAATATGTCAAAAATCATATCCTTCCAATATATAATTGATATAAAAATTGGTTACTATTGATAAAATAGTTTGCGTTCTGGTTTTCACTAAACTCATTTGCATTACAGCTGTGGAAATGTATGTATTAGTGAATCCATAAAATTAATTTATTACTATGGACAGTACAATAAGTGTGACAGCCACTGCCTTCACGAGAATAAGTCTCATGCAATCTCAAACCCATCAAATGACATTGAACCTCATAATCTTGGAAACCTAAGAGAAAAAAGAGCTTTAGAATGTTGAATCATTCTATTTCATGTCAATTATACCACAACTCTCCACACATATGTATTTTTACCTGAACTGGCCGCATGCACCCGAGCAGGGTTTTTCAAACTGATGAGCTGTATGTGAACCACTGTACTATGCAAGATTATGCCACATGGTACATAGGGGAAATTTTAAAGTTTTATGTTTGTATTAGAAAACTACAGCATTGATGGCAGTGGACAGTGAACAGCTGAAGTTTAGGAAATACCAAAATAGCAGGTTGGATGAGTTACAGAAACTAGAATTGCATACCATTAGGTGTATCCCTCTGCTATCTGTGGAGATGCTGCTTCTCCCTCCTTCCCTGGCAGATTCTCAGGGCTTTTCCTGCCTTTGCCTGCCACGTAGAGAACCCCAGTGAAATTCAACTTCCTCTTTTTTCTTTCCAGCAAGAAGCAACCGCAAGAGTCCTGGCTGCTTCCTGTCCTCCTCCTCTGTGTTTTCTGAGAGTCCCTAGAGGAGGGTTCTCAGTGCCTTCAAAAATCACATTAGGTTAAAAAGCCATCAGAATAACAAAGTCCTCCCCCCACCCCGATCTAAATGGGAGAGTTATCTGGGGTAATCATTTCACTTTGTGGGATGCCTACTCAGGCAGAAGGTCCTGCTCTCAAGTTCTCCAAGAAGTACTAGACGGAAAGATAACAGCTTCAAAAAATCAAGGGGGAGAAGCTCCGACCAGCCTTCAAACTTTGTCTTATACGATGTGGCAGAGAGTTCTGGTTGGAGAATTTCACATACCTGCAAACCAACAAATATCAACCCTGGGAAAACACCCTATTTGCTATGAAACTTACTCCCCATGTTTTTTTTTTATGATGTGTATTGTAGGCTGGTGGCAAGACATCAGAACCTAACCCAGGGTTACAAGAACTAACTAGAACTGGTAATACCCCTGATACAATCTGAAGTGTTGAATCCATATAATAACAAAACTGTAAAAAAAATAATTTATATATGTGAATGTTAAAAATATACTTTCTTTTCTGTGCTAATGCTGCTACCTCTGATGGCTAGTTTTGTGTGTCAACTTTGCTAGGACCCCGTTATTTAGTCAAACACTGATCTAGAGGTTGCTGTGAAGATATTCTCTAGATATGACTGACATCTACGATCAGCTGACTTTAAGAAGATTACTCTGGATAAAGTTTCTAAGTCTTATTCAATCAGTTGAAGGCCTTAAATGCAAAAACTGAGGCTTCCCAGAGAAAGAATTTTGCCTCAAGACTATAACATCAACTCCTGCCCGAGTCTGCAGCCTGCAAGCCTGCCCTACACATTTTGAACTTGCCAATCCCCACAGTTGCATGAGCCAATTTCTTAAAATAAATTATGCCCGATGATGTACAGGCATATCTTAATGGTTCTGTTTTTTATGAAGAATCCTAAACGACTCATGACGTTTTGCTAAAACTAATTCAGGATGTCACAGGCACAGCCCAGGTCTGACCATCCTGCTTTTTGTTGCAAAAGGAAACCATTTGCTCCATCTCTAAGACCTGCCAGTCATTCAGGTAGAAACCCACCGTACTCATACACAACTCAAGGTGGAGCCCTTGCTCTACTCCAGAGAGCCAGGCTTCGAGGTTGCAGGGCTGGCCTCAAAGATGTTTTCCCTCAGATTTCAAGACAGCCCAATGACTCAGCAACAGGAAAGAGAAAGCATACGAATCAGACCACGGATACAGCCGATGTGCCCAGTACACACGGGCTTGCCGTCCCTGTCAACAGGAAGATTTGCTCTGGGGAGGAGTTCTTTCACAGGAGTCCCATCTCTTTGGCTGGATTTAGCTTCCTCTGAGCAAACAGCCACTTGAGCAGTCCCACAAAACCCACACTGGAGAGGAAAATGGCTGGTCTGCCATTTTGTCTTGTTTCTGTCTGCAACAAAAGAAAGGTTACATCCTCACTGTTCTAGGTTTTCTTTCTTTTCAAGTTTTCAGGATTGTCTTTTGAAAAGTTGAACCCCTGGAACCCAAGGCTGCAGCATGCACATACGCATGAGAAATGTGTATTATGAAAAAAACTGCGTGGATTTCATGTGCCTGGGTACTGATACACACAGGTCGTGACTCACCCCGACCCCAGGATGTCCGCAGTCCGCAGTCCTCAGGGAACACATTGTGTCTGGGCCTCCTCGGCGAACCCCTGGGCATACCTGCTGGTGGTCAAAACCATACCCTGTCTTTAGGCTGTGAACTTGACCCTTGACCTTCAAGCCAAAGCACTAACTTTCCTAAATCCTACCATGCAAGCTCTCCCTCTTTTCCATCACCACTGACCCTTTCCTTATGCACGTGGCATTTGTTTGGTTCTTTTTTGGAATATACACATTCACGTAAGTACACAGATCCAAATCTGTTTCTGCCATTTGAGACAAATGTGCCAACGAGTTACTGACATAACCCAAAAGTAAGTAAAAGCATCATCTACTTCTGCATTAGAATCTGACTCTTAAAATATACGAGGGGTCTTCAAAATATTCATGAGAAATGTGTATGATGAAAAAACTGTCCATGGATTTCAAATATTTTTGCACCAAAATAAACTCAAATTAACTTGTTATAACATATCTAAACAAGATCTAGTATGAGGCAATAAGGATAAGGCATCAGTTTGAAAAGAGCCCCAATCAAATCAACAAAATCCTGCTAAAATTAAAGTCAGGGCAAACATCAAATTTACGTTGAAGCTTGGGTAGAAGAAAAGTTAAATCATTGATGCTTTACAAAAAGTGTATAGGGACAATACCCCAAATAAATTAGTGGTTTTTAAACAAATAACTCATTTTGGAAAGGGGCAAGACAATGTTGAAGATGAAGCCCTTAGCAGCAGACCATCACTTCAATTTGTGAGGAAAAATTAATCTTATACACTCCCTAACTGAAGAGGACCAATGATTAACAGCAGAAACAATAACCAACACTATAGACATCTCAGTTAGTTCTGCTTACACAACTCTGACTGAAAAATTAAAGTGAAGCAAATTTTCTACTCAGTGGGTACCAAAACCATGGCACCCAGATCAACTGCAGACAAGAGCAGAGCTTTCAACTTAATCCCATAAACAAGTGGGATTTTCTTTTTCTTAATCCCATAAACAAGTGGGATTAAGATCCTGAAGCATTTCTTTGAAGACTGTAACAGGAGATAGAACATAGCTTTACCAGGATGGTCCTCTTTAGGATAAAGCATAATCAAAACAATGGCTACCAAAAGGCGGAAGTGGTCCAGTCAAGGCAAAAGCAGACCAGTCGAGAGCAAAGGCTATGGCAACAGTTTTCGGGGGATGCACAAAGCATGTTGCTGACTTTCTGGAGAGCCAAAGAACTATAACATCTGCTCATCATGAGAGTGTTCTGGAAAAGTTAGCCAAAGCTTTAGAAGAAAAACACCCAGGCAAGCTTCATCAGAGAGCCCTTCTCACCATGACCAAGCTCCCGTCCATTTCTCTCATCAAACAACGGCAATTTTTAAAGAGTTTTCATGGAAAATCATTGGGCATCCACCTTACAGTCCTGATTTGGCTCTTTGTGAATTCTTTTTGTTTCCTAATCTCAAAAAATGTAAGGGAATCCACTTTTCTTCAGTTAACAATGTAAAAAAAGACTTACCTGACATGGTTAAATTCCCAGAACCCTCAGTTCTTTAGGGATGGACTAAATGACTGGTGTCATCACTTGCAAAATTGTCTTAAACATGGTGAAGCTTATGTTGAAAAACAAAGTTTAGGGCAACCCCTTCGGGTCCCCCCCCCCCACGGTGGGAGCTTTTCTGTCCTCTCGATAAATCCTGCTTTCTAAAAAAAAGAAAAAAAGAAAAACTAAGTTTATCTTTATTTTTTTCTTTAATTTTCATTTTTCCAGGAACATTTTGAAGTCCCCTTATACACGCAGTCTCCCTCGTACAGATACACAATTCAGAATAACCAACAAAAAACCCTGAGAAATCCTGTAGAAAATATAATTCTATTATCTCTATAATTTCCAAGTTGACTTGAACATAGATCACTTTTTTTGCAAAGTTCTTCCCATTTTGACATCATTGGAATAGTATTTTCTGTAATATGCTTTCGGAAATGCTGAATAAAATCAGAAGGTTTGTAGCATAAGGTTGAATGTGTAGGTAGTGACCACTTCTCCCTCCACTAATTCCCCTTGCTATGCTGAGGAATTCCAGAGCTCACAGAATTAGTTTTAAACTTAGTTGGATTTTTGTGACCTCCCAGAGCAACCTAATGGTTGACAATTTCCAAGTCACATGGCCATTTTCTAATCCTGAGATGATAGAGAAAAGATTAAATTGTTGCCTCGCATATTTTTGGTGGACCTTTCCTATCCTTTCCAAAGCACACAGGCATCTTACTCAAGGTCATCTCGAGTCCCCTCCAGCTGTCCACCCTGGCATTCATGGGCATCTCCCACTCCCAGACCTTTGGCAGTGTCCTTCAGCCATTTTCAGACCCTTGAACCTTGAAAGGTGACTTCTTTATGACGATATCGTTAAAACTCTGCTCAGTTTTTTCTCTATCCCAAACCAAAGCCATTAACCTGGAACAGTAACTCTTTACAATGACAAAAACCCTAATTTTCTCAGAGGGACACACCTATCATCCCCTTTATGCATCCAAGAGAATGAGTAGCCTTACATGTAGCTCCCCACCCCTGGTGGGCTTTCCTAGCCATGGGTGCTAGAAAGAGGCACAGACTTAGTTGGAAGTCTTTTGAAGGCCAAAGACCTTATAACAATGACCCATGGCAGGAGTTTGTTGTTGAGTATAACCGTATGTTAGTTTTCAAGCTCTGGAATTTCCTGGGTCAGCTCAGAAAAACACTGATATAGAAGGAATAAAACTGCTGGCCAAGGGTATTCAGCCCATGCTGAGTAATTTCCTCTGGCTTCTTTGTGAGCTTTGGAACCATCAACAAGACTTGTCTTCACTCTGTGGTCCTGACAGTCTTTCATACCAGGATAATAATCTTAATTTTTATTTAAATAAATACAAAATCTAAGCCTAAAAAGGCAAGGAGAACCTGATAGAATCAGTACCCTTCCTGATAGAAATTTGATTTGTACTGATGAGATATATTCTCTTAAGAATCAACCAGCCTTGGGAGGCTGAGGTGAGTGGATTGCCTGAGCCATGGGTTCGAGACACGCCTGGGCAACTTGGTGAGACCTCATCTCTACAATAAATCAAAAAATTAGCCGGGCATGGTAGTGCGCACCTGTAGTTCCGGCCACTTGGAAGGCTGAGAAGGAAGGATCGCCGGAGCCCAGCAGGCCGAGGCTGTGGTGACCGGGAGTGGCCACTGCACTCCAGTCTGGGCGACAGAGTGAGACTCCAACTCAAAAAAACAAAAAGAATCACCCAATCTTCCCCAACCCCAGAAAACAGTAACAAATCAAACCAAACCAAAACAAAACAAAAAAAGTCACGCCACTTACAAGACCAGTAGCATTTATATCTAGAGACAATCCTATCCAAATGTTTCTTCCTTTCTAAAGTTCAGAGTCTGAAGTCGATAAAAAAGACTCCTCAGTGAAGATTTTAAGGAGGCAAAATCCAACTAACTTGAATTATTCGTGTTCTGACCAGCTAAGACAGGAAGAAAGAAGCTCATCTCTTAAGACTTGGTCCAGGTCTGCTTCCTCCAAGAAGCTCACCCTCCCCCGAACCACGGCCCCATACCCACCCAACATGAGTGAGCTTTGCTCCTCTCTGAGCCCTGAGTACCAGAGACAGACTTCTGTGCATCCTTAAACTTAGCACCAAGGGTTATGGTGATCTGCTCCTTGGCATAAGGGCCCCACCGCCTTTGTAGGCCAAGCACATAGAGGCTTACTAAACTGAGCTGGACCTTCTAGGCCAAGGATTCTGAGGATTCAAGGATGAACAATGGCCAGTGTTGCCTGGGAAGCTCCTCAAAGCATCTTTTAGTCCACCCTCCTCACCCTGCACCTGATGGTGGGCGTGGTTTTGTTTCCTACTAGCCAGTTTCTGAAGAGCCGCTCACTGTTACTCTGGGGAGGTGACCGTGAGGACTGAGTGCGCTTTGTTCTCACCATCCTCACAACAGTCTACGTGGAAACTCTCAATTGGGCCGTATGGACTCAGGAAACTTCGTGATAGAGGATCAACTGCCTTTATTACTGTCTTTGTGGTTACTTTACTATTTACGGAATGCACATTAATAGCCAGACACTGTGCTCAGAGCTTTATGTCTTTAATTGCACTTAATGCTTAAGGTAAGTTTTGCTATCACAATTTTTTAAAATTATTCTTTTATTTTAAAGATGCGGAGTACAATTCAGTGTTAGGTATACAAATGGTCATTATGCAAGCATACTCTTGTTGTTGAGGTATGTGCTCCCCCCTTCCCCTGGCAGTTTCCCACTACTGCCAATCCCTTTCTGATAGTATTGTGATAATTGCTCAAGGTCTACTTAAGAGTGAGAACATGTACTATCACAATTTTATGGATGGAGAAACTGAGACTCTGAGAGGTTTAGTATCTGTTCAGCATCACACGGCAGCTGGACCTGGAAATCATTTGCCCCAAAGTCCACATATTTTCTGCTACCAAGCTTCACTCTTTCCCATCATAGAAGATATATTAAAATGTGAAATCGAAAAATAAGGAAGAGGTGGAGAAGAGGGAGAGGAAGGAAATAATAAATTGAATAATCTAAAAATGAACTCCTTTGAAAGGAATTAAGAAAGACAAAACTTTTTCTCTTTTTCTTTTTTGAGTGGGAGTCTCACTCTGTCACCCAGGACTGAGTGCAGTGGCACACTCCCGGCCACCGCAGCCTCAAATTTCTGATTTGTTGTAGAGACGAGGTCTCGCCAAGTTGCCTGGGCTGGTTTCCAACCCATGGGCTCAGGAAATCCACTCGTCTTGGCCTCCCAAAGTGCTGGGATGACAGGCTGAGCTACTGAGTTCGGCCAGACAGAACTTTTAATTAGAAAGATGCTGGTAGAGATTACACAGGTTAAATCTTATAAACGACAAAATATTTATCATAAAAATAAGAAAATAACTGCATTAATTAACTATTGCTGTGTAGCAAATTATTAGCCATTTAGAACAATAAATATTTATTATATCACACAGCTCCCGAGTGTCCAGAATTTAGAAACAGTTTAGAGGGGTGGTTATGTCTCAGATTTTTCATGAGGCTGTAGTCAAGCTGTCATCCAGGGCCGCAATTTCCAGGACATTCACTGGGACTGGAGTTTCTGTTTCTAAACTCACGCATATGGCTGCTGGCAGGAGGCTTCCATCCCTGCTTCCAGGTGCCTCTCTATGGGGTTGCTCATGACTTAGCAGATATCCTCCTCCAGAGTGAATAATTCAAGACAGAAAGTCACAATGATTTTTATAACTTAATCTTGGAAATGACATGCCATCACATCTGCCACCTGGGAGAAGCTGACACAGGCTGTAACCACTAGGCAGAGTTCACTGGGGACCATCTTGGAGGGTGGCTTCTACTCCGTCCAAGGGAAAGCCTCACAGGAGATTGCAGTGCCTCTGAATCTGGGGCCAATTGCTCAGTATCTGGCTCACGAAGCTCAAATGTTTGCTCATCAAAAGCCACAAAACATGGGCGTGTCGGTGGCGCTTTCAAACTGGAGATCAGTGACTAACATTATCCACAAAGAAGAAGAGAATCAAACAAGTCATTCATATGCATAGATGATGACATGGGAATCACAGACACACCTGCATAAAGGGTATAGAACCATAGGTTGGAGCCCATTCAAATCACCTCAAGAGAGAGAATGTTTGCATCTTCGGTAGAGTTGAATTGGCCACAGAGGAGTAGCACATCATGCAAACCAGTCAAAGCTACAAACCAGGACTGTTTGTTTGCTTGTTTGTTTTTAGGACAGCTGGTCGTTGAGCTTTCTCCAGCATATCAGTAGGAGAAATCCACTTTCATCTTGATCAAGACCCACTGACATCCACGCAGTCATAAAGGTCTGTCTGTGTTTGGTCACAGTCAGCTCTGGGTCTTGATCACAAGAGGATAACTGCCTGAATGTAACAACCTACAATAAAAGATTAATGCCCTCATATTGCATTTGTGGCCAGCAATGCTGTCTTTTTACATCTGTAAGTCAAGCTTTGCAAGGTGTACATTCATTTCTCAACATATCTTCTTAAGCTGCAGTTCACATTATAATCAAAACTCACACCAAGCACCATGCTAAGTGCTCTTGACCAAGGAAAATTAACAATCCATGGCAAGTACATGGAAAGATAGAAAGGTACTTCAATACCTTGCCAACTAAATAAATAAATAAATAAACCAATACATATTTTTAACTGAATTGAATTCCAATCTTGAGAGAGATTAGGGATTCTTGTTTTGTCTGCAAGAATATAAGATGCAACATCTTTTAATATGGACATCGTCTAACTTTCAGAAACTGTCACATGGAATCCATCCATTCAATTCAACTGACAAACAGACATCAAATGGTTACCAACCACTAGCCAACCCCTAGGTGCAGGAGAATTCTAATAATACATGACCCTGAAGGTCCCTGTACTTTGGGAGCTTCGTCCGAATTGAGGACATTCAAACATGTAGTTACTGCTCTTAAAGAAATGTGTTCAATTAAGTTTAGCCTACGTCTGCCTCCATACATGTTTTAAGATCGGTCTAAATGTTTCTGCATACATACTAGACTGTACCGCACTGAAAGTACAAATAGATTGCGACCCACTCTTGTCACAGTCACTACGTTTTGGCCCATTGCAGGGAGCCAGCTGTTCAAGTTGTGTTCAGGTGAGGCAAATTCTGCGCTGTAACCATCCAGCTGTTTCTGTGCTTGGCTTTCATTTTCTGGAGGTCATTTTCCTTCCTCTGTCCAAATCCTCTCTGACCAAACAGCAGCACTAGAGTATCTCTGAGCCTGTTCTGTTGGGGGGCTGCTTGATTCGCAGCTCGTTCTCTGTTCAGTTAAATTCGGTAAAACTTAATTTGTCTAATTTTTTTCTCTTAACACATGCTGGGGCCAATATATCCCTAAGTCAAGTACACAGCCACAGTTTTTTAGCCCAGTCATTAAGTTGTGAGGCTCTAGTCTCAGAGAATCCCAGTTCAAGACCTAGTTCTACCATACGCTGGATGAAGCACCGCAATCAGATGATTTAGTCTCTTTAAACTTTAGTTTTAGCCGGGCTCGGTGGCTCAGCCTGTAATCCCGCACCTTTGGAAGGCTGAGGTGAGTGGATGGCCTGAGCCCGTGGGTTCGAGACCCACCTGGGCAACTTTGGCGAGACCTCATCTCTACAAAAAATCGAAAAATTAGCCGGGCGTGGTAGTGCGTGCCTGTAGTTCCGGCTACTCGGAAGGCTGAGGCGGAAGGATCGCCGGAGCCCGGCAGGTCGAGGCTGCGGTGGCCGGGAGCGGCCGCTGCACTCCAGTCTGGGCGACAGAGTGAGACGCCAACTCGAAAAAACAAACAAACGAAAAAAACTTTAGTTTTCTCATCCACAAAATCGAAGTAATCATAGTCCCTGTCTTTAAGCTTGTTATGAGGATTTAATGAGATAATGCATCAAAGATACTTTGTGCAATCTCTAACAGATAACGCTCAATAAAAGGTAGCACTTACCATTCATCTTCTTTCCCGCACCCCAGGATATAAAAAAGCACAGCCGGCCGGACTCAGTGGCTCAGCCTGTAATCCCAGCACTTTGGGAGGCTGAGGTGAGTGGACTGCCTGAGCCCGCGGGTTCGAGACCCGCCTGGGCAACTTGACAAGACCTCGTCTCTACAATAAATCAAAAAATCAACCGGGCGTGGTAGCGCGCGCCTGTAGTTCCAGCTACTTGAAAGGCAGCAGGTCGAGGCTGCGGTGGCCGGGAGCGGCCATTGCACTCCAGTCTGGGCGACAGAGTGAGACTCTGACTAAAAAAAAAAAAAAAAAAAAAAAAGAAATGCCCAGCCACTTTCTAAGCTAAAACTACATCTCTAGTCTCTCTCCCAATGCTGTACGTTCCAGAGAAGCATGTCATTGAATTCCCTGCCAGTTCCCCAAATAACCATTGTATTCATAGACACCAACCAAAAGAGAAAAACCTACAAGTGAAGTGTTAGAGGGGTAAAATTGGGGTCTATTCCAATACCTTTAAAGGGGTGGGGGAGGGGAGCCACAGTTCCCTGTTGTCCACTCACATGACCTTGTGCGACTGTTTTTTCACTCTCCAGGAGGTCATGTACTTAGCCTTGGCAAAACCCTGACCTCCATGGCAGGACCCCGTAGCTCTAGACAACCACGGAGTCCCTGCTCATTGTTCACCTGACATCCATCCATTCTCCAAGGACCTTGCAGAGACATGCTGGGAGCAGCCATCTATGCAACTCAAGGACAGATGCTCAGCCACTCCCAGGATGCATGAAGTGGGCTTCTCTTTAATCGGTACTCCCTGCCCACGGAGCGTGCCTGGTGCTCTTCCCACAGTTCCTACAGCAAGAGAGAGAAGATGTTTTCTTCTGGCAACTCTCCTTAAGCAGAGAAAACATAGCTCCTTCCGAGGGTGGCACATTAGCAAGTCACCTGGAGATTCACAGCTGTTCATACCAGCTGCAGGAACCCTCGATGGGTCCCGGGATAGGACTTCGAGATTTATGACTCATCGCGCGGATTCATCCTCACAACATGAGTGCAGTTTGATGAGTTTATTAGAAATGGTGCTGGTGTAGATAAAAGCCTGGTTTTCTTAACCATATTCTATACTCAGATACCCTTAAAGAGAAATAGAAAGGCTTGAGATAAAATCAAACAGGACATTTTAAAGATGGTGAAAGGTACAGGAGCACAGAATTACAAATAATTGACAAAGATTTTTTTGAAAAATAATAATTCATTATTATTCTAGGCACTAAAGTGCCTTACACACATTTTTCTCATCAAATCCTCAGGAAAAAAAAAAACAACTCTTTGAGAACCTACAACTATTATCCTCAATTAAAACTGAGAAAATACCAAGGTTTAATGGGGTTAGGCATTATGCACAAGATCATATAGTAAGTTTTTGTTCCTCTTTATTTCTAGGGGGGGAAACTGTATTGGGGTCACATCAAGTTTTAGCAGTCCTGAATAGGAAAAGAAAAAACATCATCTTAACATTTCTTGGGTTGCCTTTGTAATGGAAAGGGATCGAGACTAGTTGAATGAGTAAGATTGTCAGTGCCTTGAGGAGATTGCTGGTTGAGGCATCTTCCCTCGAAAACAACTATTCCTGAAGTTGCATGACTGATGTAACCACCCAATTCTGAAAGTAAATGTAAGGTCTGGCTGGGTGCAGTGACTCAAGCCTGTAATCCCAGCACTTTGGGAGACTGAGGTGAGAGGACTGCCGGAGTCAACGGATTTGAGACCAGCCTGGCGAGACCTCATCTCTACAATAAATCAAAAAATTAGGTGGGTGTGGTGGCACTACTTGGAAGGCTGAAGTGGAAGGATCGCCTGAGCCCAGCAGGTCGAGGATGCAGTGGTCGTGAGCATGCACTCCAGCCTGGGCAACAGAGTGAGACTCCAACTCAAAAAAAAAAGTAAATGTAAGGCCTGAGCGATTTCACAGTGGGTTCACGTCTGGCTTCAGGCTGTGACAATCTTCAGCTACAACAGAGGAGAGGCAGGAGTTCCACCTTCTCAACAGAACAGAAAAACCCAGTCACCTCTTATTCCTGTCAAGCCCTCACGAGCTCTGTTCTTTTATTTGAGGCACAGGCAGTGCTAATTCCCAGCAGTCAGAGCCCCGGGGTCCTGCTGATTCCAAATTGGAGAGCCATGTTGTTATTCTGTTACTTTCACATATGCCCACTCAAGCCCAACATTTGCATGCATCTGGGAAGATCACTTACTGGGTTTAAGATCACCCTTGAGTTTATTTACATCTTAATGCAAATTCAAATGGTAACGGGGAACAAAGGAGTGTCGCAGGAAATCTGTTTTCTCTTACCTCAGAAAATATAAATATAGTATTAAAAGAGACAATTTTTTAAAAGTCCTAAATATTACGTAGAAACGCAGCCACTGAACTCACCGCCAGTGAGATGCAGTGTGAAGGAGCCTTGACAGTGAGAAAGCCAGGGTCCAGTTTTAGTTTGGCACCAACTGGGAAGGTGGCATTAGAAAAGCCACTCAACATCCCAAACTTCTTGAAGAGAAGAGTAGAAAGGCACAGGAAACGTTTGAAAATTGCTGCACTTTGCTTTCACTGCTGTAAGTACTAATTACAGTTTGACACATCATGACTCTCCATGATAAAGGGTGTACTCTTTCTCTCTCCTAATTGATAACACTCACTTCGCATTTCTCTAAATAGAAGCACTCAACCGAGAGCTACCTCAGCTTTCCAGTTGCCCCCACCTGGTCTCCCTGACTCTGCCCTTGTTGCCTTGGGTCCGCCCTTCTCGGCCCCATAACTGGAATCGAGCTTTCCCGGTCCTAGCTCAGATCGTCTTTCTCTCCTGCCTGAATCCAAGTGACTCCCTTTTGCTTTTGTTTGAAAGTTCAAGCTTTATTGTTTCCATGCTTAAAACCTCTTTAATGGATAAAGCCTATTCCGTAAGATGGTTTTTTTGGTTTTTGGTTTTTTTTGAGTTGGAGTCTCACTGTTGCCCAGACTGGAGTGCAGTGGCCGCTCCGGGCCACCGCAGCCTCGACCTGCTGGGCTCTGGCGATCCTTCCGCCTCCGCCTTCCGAGTAGCCGGAATTACAGGCGTGCACTACCACACCCGGCTGAGTTTTGATTTATTGTAGAGATGACGTCTCGCTGCCCAGGCGGGTCTCGAACCCGCGGGCTCAGGCAGTCCACTCACCTCGGCCTCCCAAAGGCACGGGATGACAGGCTGAGCCACCGAGCCCGGTAAGATGGTTTTTAAAGGCCTGCTTACCTGTCCAGCGTCAGTGGCTGCTGTGGAGTGACTTTCTCTCTCTTGCCGCCCTGAACCTCCCACGGACATCATCTCTCTCTGGCCTCACGTGCTTGAGCTCAGACTTCCTTGCTCCCGGGCCTTACCTGATTCCTTGAAGCTCCCTAAACACAGTCATTCCTTTGCACGGCCCCTTTCCTCCACTCATCTGGTGGGACTCAATTTCAGCATCTTCACATTCAGAAAAAACTATGATGTTTTCCCTGATGTATAGAAAGACTTTGTTTTTGTTTCCATTTCTTTTACAAACCCTTACTGCATGATATTTTAACTATTCGTTCCCATGTCTGTCTTCCTAGTTACGTCGAGTGTTCCTTGAGGGCAGGGGCCGTGCTTTATGTGCCTTCCTATCCCCCAGAGCCGAGTTTATAGTAAGTACTCGATAAATACTTATAAAATGACATAGGCAAAAGTAAGATTGAAATCTGTTATTGATTCATGCCTCCCTTCGGCTTCCGGGGACAAGCAATTGTCATCCTTCAGGCACAGACAACATCAGCATAAGGCTGTTTCTGAAGCCATTATCCCTTTCCCGTACAAATGCTTCAACCATCAAATTAAAAGGATTGTCATTGGAATGAATCACAGTCAAAACACTACCATATTTAATGCTCGGGGTGTTGTGGGTACATCAGCCTCTAAGAAGTGAGTTCAGATTTCCGATAAAAGATTCCAGATCACTTTTCTGCACGCAGGAGTAACAGGTCCAAGGAGTAACGGGTCCACAGATGGTGTCCCAATCTGCAATGACTGGCATGTGGGATTCTTTAACATCAACACCTTCCAGAACTCCATAACGATGCTGACTTTGCTTCTCTTCTTGGGTGATACAGGCTTAGGACGTCCTCTCCCACACCAGGCCTGCAGTCTGTGATGCTGAAAGAATCAGATCTCACTGAATGACCCTCTGGAGCAAGGACGCTTCTCCCTACTGCTTGTCTGCACCCTGTCCCCCTGCTGGTCTCCTGAGCTAACTAAGTCGGTCTGCTCAAGCTAATCAGAGTCAACCTGTGCTGAGACCTCACTGTGTGGGTCTTGTACAGACATAGTTACCACCAGGTTAGACACTGTGATCAAAACCTCTTAGGGTCCTAGAGCCACACGGATAAACCATGCAGAGGATAACACAAGGGTAGATTTGGCCTCATCTGCTCCCCAGTTCTGCTGGCCATTACTGACCTAAGCGGCAGAACTAAGGAAGTGTGAGGGAATGCAACCCCGTATGAGTTCAAAAATGCTCAGACTCGGGCAATCTGGAGGAGATACCTACTCCACAAAACATTTACCTGCTTGTGACAACTTGTGGCTATCTTCTTGCTCAACTTTCCTTTACAGTCCGCAAACCATAGTCTAGTCCCTGGAAACATAAGTGACTCAAACACTTTCTAAATAGAAGACGTTATCCTCTGGCAGAAATGAATACTACAGAACCGAGAAAAGGAATCCAATCCAGCTACTGTCTCGAAGGTCCTGTTCTAAGAATGAAGGAAAAAAGAAGCTCCCAAGTACACCATTACTACTTATTGTGATATCACAGATGCTCCTTGAATGGTGAAAATTCACTCTCTCCAATATCAGGAAATAAATGACCTTCCTTTCGAGAGCCAAAGCGCAGGCTAGGGGACTGGGTAAGACATTCGCTCCCAATTGCCCACCTCTACCCCACACTACTTGTTTCAGGAAAAACTCGAAGTTTACAGACCTTCTCAATCAGGAATTCTCCAGGGAATTAAACCCTAATGCCTAAGGTATCCACTGTATTAGCTTCTCTCCTTTACACCAAGACTGTTCCTAACTCTGTACTATCCTTGAGAGAAGTGAAAAGATAGCCATTCAAAGCATTTTCTTTAGTGCTTAATGCTCTCAGGGATCCAGGTTGAAAAGTCTGCATATAGGAGACTAGATTTTGTCTCTTAAGCAGAGCTGAACATCTGAGAGACTATTGTCCCTTGTAAAGTATCTTCCTGGAATTGCATATCTCAGAACAGCTTTGATCCCCTGTACATGGCCAGGGGAAACAGACTTCATGGCCAGTGGAACCTTCCTTTGACTCTCTTCAGCATTAGAATATTTCCTTCTTTTCTATGAATTTCATGGAACTAAACATACATATAGTGAAATGCACAAGCCTCAAGTATCAGTTCAACTTACTTTTACAAAGGTAAGACATTCATTTAACTGCCTCCAAGAGCCTCCTTCATTTTATTTTCTAGGCATAGCCTTCCTCCCACAGAAAACTACAGTTCTGATTTTTCTCACTATAAGTTATTCTTCCTGCTTTGGTACTTTATGTTAATGGAGTTATCAAATATATACAATTTTAGCCTAGTTTCTTATTGTTGTATATAGCCATAGTTTGTCTTTTTAGTTTTGCTTTTATTGCCACATGATAGTCCATTGTTTTTTGTTTGGTTGGTTGTTTTGTTTTGTTTGTTTTGAGTCAGGGGCCTCATTCCAATGCCCAGGCTGGAGTGCAGTGGCATGATCACAGCTCACCACAGCCTGGAACTCCTGGGATCAGATGATCCTTCTGCCTCAGCTTTCCAAGTAGCTGGGACCCAGGTTCATGTTGTCATGCCTGGCTAATTTTTTGTAGGGATGAGGTCTCACAATGTTTCCTAGGCTGGTTTCCAACTCTTGGGCTCAGCCATCTTCTCACCTTGGCCTCCCAAAGTGCTGGAATTGCAGGTGTGAGCCACTACACTCAGGTGAGATTCCATTGTTTGAATATCACAATTTATTCCATTTTGAAGCATATTTGGGTTTTTCTCATTTATTGGCTATGCTGAATAATGCTTCTGTAAACATTTCTTGCACATGTCTTTTGGAAGACAAAAGTCTTATTTTTAGTGGTTATATACCAAAGAATATAATTGTAGGTAGGAGGGCATACATATATTCATAATTTAATAGATATTAGCAAACAGTTTTTCCAACTGGCTATATTAATTTACACTGACTAGTAGAGTATGAACATTCCTTTCACTCCATGCCCTCAACATCACTTGATATTTTCAGTTTTTAAAATGTGGGCCAAGTGTCTCATAGTATCTCATGCAGTTTTAATTTGCATTCCCCTAATTAATAATGTTGAACACGTCTTATTTGCTGAATAGTCAACTGAATAGTCCCGTTGGGAAGTAGCTGTGTTTACCATTTTTTTAGTGGTCTTTTTAAATTGATTTGTAAAAATTCTTTATATGTACTAGATATGAGCTCTTTGTTAGATACTGTTTCAAGTTTTTTCTCCCAGTCAATTATTTTTGTTCTTGCTCTTATTTGTATCTTTTGAAAAACACAAGTTCTTTATTTTCATGCAGGCCAATTTATCAAATTTTCCTTTATGGTTAATACGTATTATATCCTGTTTAAGAAATTATTATCCATCTAAAGTTTGTTAAAATGTTTTGTTTTTTTTTTTACATAAAAGTTGTTTATCTTTTACATTTTCTAAAACTGATTTTCATACTTGGTGTGAGTAAGCAGTCCAGATTAATTATTCCCATATAAATATCCAATCAATTTAGCACCATCTATTGAAAATGCCACCTGTCTGTATTGCTGTAATATTTCCACTGCAAATCAGATGATTGTTTATGTATGGATTTGTTTTTGTACACTCTATTCCCTACCACTGGTATATCCTTGTATCAATAACACTATGTGGACTATAAGGCCTTCAACTCTATTCTTCAAGATTATCTTTGACATTATTGGTTATTTACTTGTCTGTATAAGTTGTAAAATTAGCTTGCTAGCTTTTACCAACAATTAATCTGTAAAAACTTTTCAGGATATTGCTCTGAACACGTAAGTTGATTTGATAAGAATTACTCTCTACAATACTCAATCCATGAACCTAGAATGTCCTTCCATTTATTTAGAATATCATTCTTTTCTCTTGATAATTCTAGAGTGTTGCTTGTGATTTCCCAAAGAAGATATGTCCACCCCAAAGAAGATATGCCCACCCTGTGAACATGACCTCATTTGGAAAAGGTTCTTTGTAGCCGTAATTATAGGTAGGAATCTTGAGATTTAAAAATTTTAAAGACCATTCTGGTTTAGGGTAAGCTCTAATCTAATGACAGTTGTCCTTATAAGAGAAAGGCACTTCTGCTGCTGCTGCTGTTTTTTTGTATTTTTGTTTTTAGTTTTTTTTAGCACACAGACACACAAGGGAGAAGGCCATATGAAGACATAGGCGGAGATTAGAATCATGTAATGAAAGAATGCCTGGAACCTCCAGAGGCTGAAACAGCCAAAGGATCCTTCTCCAGAACCTCCAAAGGTGGGGGTGTTCCAGTCAGCATGTTGGTTTCAGACTTGCAGCCTCCATAACTGCGACAGAATGAATTTCTGTTGTTTGAAGTCACGCCATTTATGACAATTTGTTAAGTAGACCTAGGAAAGTAATATAATAATTTGTTGCCGTTTTCAATGTAAAGATATTAAAGTCTTGGTTAGCTATGTTCTTAGTTTTTTATGTTATTGATATTACTGTAAAAGAAATCATTTTTAAAATTTTATTCCTTGTCTGTTGGTACTACATAGAAATACAGTTGACTTTTCCATGCTGATCTTGTATCCAACAACCTTGCTAAATTTACTTATTAATTCTAATTGATTACTTGTAGAATCTTTCGAATTTTCTACATATGCAAAATAGTGTATTTAGTGGCTTCTTCAAATAATAACTGTTTTATTGTTTCATTGCAATTTAAAGGTTTTTTTTAATTGCTTTATTGCACTGACTTCAAATACAGTATTGAAAAGAAGTGGTAATAGTAGGCATTCTTGTCTCACTCCTGATCTCAGCAGGAAAATGTTCAATAATTCACCATTAAGTAGGATGCTTGCTATAAGTACCTTGTAGATAACATTTATCAGATTAAAGAAGCTCCCTTTGTTTCCTAGTTTGTAAGGTGTTCTTATCATGAACAGGTGCTGAATTTTCTCAAATATTTATTCTGAATCAAATGAGATGATTCTGTTATCACAGAGATTTACATCACATTATTTTATTATCAAATGCTAAACTAAATTTGCATTCCTGGAGGCAAATTTGCATGATGTGTCATCTTTATACATCGCTGGATTTGGTTTGTTAAGTTTTATTTAAAATTTTTATGTATGCTTGTAAAAGAGATTGACCTATAACTAACTTTTCTTTCTTGTAATATCCTAGCTAAGGTTTTGGTGCCATGATTTCATACAAGGAAAACTGATGTGTAATCTCAGATTATTTTTAAATCTAAAAACTTCCTTCTCAAAATGTCTATATTTCATCTTCTCTTATTAAAAAAACAGTGTTTCTTGGCATATTTTTCTATTTGGGCACCTTTTTTCCTGTCAGAGCTTTAAATATATCATTTTATTGTCTTCTGTCTTCCACAGTTTATGTTGAAAGTCAGCTTTGGGGCTTATTGTTTCTCCTTTGATGATTATGTGTCCTATTTACCCAGCTGTTTCTAATATTTTCTCATTTTCTTGACCTTTCTGCAGTTTTAATAGGATAGGCATTGGTGTGGTATTCTTGATGCTTCTTTTGCTCAGGGTAAGAAATTCTTGAATTTGTAAATTGATACTTTTGTCGATTTGGGAAAAAAATCAATCAGTATCTTTTCAAATACTGTTTCTTCACACACCATTTCTCCTCTCTTTCTGGCACTCCAATTACACATTAGCCAATTTCAGAAATTTTTGTATGTTTCTTACACTTTTTCTGTATTTTCCATTCTTCATTTTGATATCTGTGCTTTAATCTGGACATTTTCCATTCTTAAAAGACAATTTAGTAATCATTTCTTCCTTTGTGCCTAATCTGCTGCTAAATTCATCTATTAAATTCTTAATTTCTTATTTTATTCTTTCATTTATAAATTTCTATTTAATTCTTTTTATACATAAAATGAAATATTTTCTAACTCTCTAGTGAGATGATCTATATTTTCATCTACTTTTAACATATTTATTAAATTTATTTTAAGTCTGTGTCTCACGACTGTCTGTTTTTCTTCTTAGTACTGGGTCAGTTGTTCATATTTCCTAGCATGTCTGGTAATTTTTAATCAACTGTCAGACATTGTAAATAAAAAAAAATTATAGAGGTTCTGGAGGATGTTATCTTTCTCTAGAGAGGACTAATTTTCTTCTGGCAAGCAAATATGTCGAGTCACATCACCTTGATCCAACAGGGGTAAAAATAATACAAAGCTGTGTTTCAGGCTTTCTGAGAGTTCATCAGTTTTTAGTTTACCTTCATCCTAGAGCAAAGTACATCAGGGGGCTCAGCTAAAATCTTAGGATGTTAACTAGGCACACCCTGCCTGGCAAACCCTGAATTTCCATTTTTGCCTCTTCAGCAATGAGACTGCTCAAAATCCCACCTTAGCTTTTTCTCCTCTAAGCTATCCTTTTCTGTTTGTTTTTTTCAAAACTGTGCTCTAGGGATGTGAAGTTTAGGAATCAGTAACTGCTTCCAAAGGAAATCTCACTTAAAATACTAGGCTAATTTCTGTGCTATTTACATTTTTCCAGAACATTGGCACCTCAAGTCCTGGCTGCCTTGGTTAAATGTAAGCTCAAGTTTTATCCCTTGTCCAGTGTAACTGCCACACACTCTAAGCAGCCTCATTTTGTTCTCTATGACCCATGATGCAAATTGGCAAATTCCCTGAAGGGAGAAAAACTAAGGTAGCGCTCAAGTCGAGATGTTTTCCTCCTCACTAGAATCTGGGTCCCTCTTGTTCCACTATTTTGACTGTCATCCAGTACCTCCACAGAAACATTTATGGCATTTCATTTGTTTTCATCCGGATTACTAATTTGCTACAAGCATAGTTGCTGAAAGCAGAATCTTTGTTTTTTAAAAGTGGGTCAAATATGTAAAAATAAGCAAACTAGTTGCAACCAATTACAAAAAAATTAAAATATATATATATATACACACACACACACACACACACATATATATATATATAAAATCAACTAGGAGTGCATTTTGTGGGTAAAAAGAAAAAAAACCAGAATGACTATAAAACAGTTTTACAAGTATGTGCAAGAGCTGAGCTGAACAAATACAAATGAGTAATGCTGGCCAGGTGTAAGACAGTAGGAAATGGAAGCTCTCTGCTGACTTGAGATGGTGCAGCCTACGTAGCGGGGTCCACGGTATCCTCGGCTCTAAATCTCGTCAGACAAATTTTTCTGAAATCAACTATGTTAGGTGTTGTGGGCCATGCAGTCCATCACAACTGCCATTGTAGTGTGAAAGCAGTCATAGACCATGAGTAAACAAATGGGCATGATTGTGTTCCAATAAAAATTTACATCCAAAAACAGGCAGTGGCTATATTCATGACAGACATCGACTTGTTTTTTGCTTTTTGTTTATGTTCTTTGAGTCAGGGTCTCACTCTATATCCCAGACTGGACTGCAGAGGGACAATCACGGCTCACCACAGCCTCAAACTCCTGGGCTCAAGGCTTATTCCTCTCAGCTTCTCAGGTAGCTGGGACTACAGCTGTACACCACCATGTTCAGCTAATTTTTTTTTTTTTTGTAGAGATGGATCTTGCAATATTGCCCAGACTGGTCTCAAACTCCTGGGCTCAAGCAATCTTCCCACCTCAGTCTCCCAAAGTGCTGGGATTATAGGTTTGAGTTAAAGTGTCCAGTTTGACTTTTGTCTTTTTCTTCCCCCTCCCCCTTTTATATTGTCTTTGTTTATTTTGGATATCAGGTTAACACTGGCCTTACCTCTTCTATTTTCTTGGAAGAGATTGTATCGAAAAGATGTTAATTCTTCCTTAAGCATTTGGTAGAAATCTCCAGCAAAACTATCTGGGCTTGGAAATTTCTCTTTATAGAGTTTTCACATTACAAATTCAATTTCTTTCAATTCAAATTATATATTTCAAATTATATATTTCATAACTTGATAGGCTGTGCCTTTTGAAGAATTGGCCCATTGTGAATTTTATGTGTACAGAGATGTTTGTAGTATTCTCTTATTAATTCTTTCAAGACCTGCAGAGTCTGTCGTGATATCTTCTGTTTCTTTTCTGTTATTGGTAATTGGATTTATCAAATCCATATTTTCTTATCTGCAGGTCATGACAGAAGTGTGTCAATTCCATTAATCTTTCCAAAGAACTAAATCTTTGTTTCATTTATTTTTATCTACATTTTACATCATACGTTTTTTTACAAAATCACCCTGCCAATTTCTTTATGGTAACTCTACTGGTGACAAATTCTGACTTTCCTTTTCAAATTCTTGCTTCTTCTTTCATTATTGAAGAATATTTTCCTGGATATAGAATTGTGGGGTAGCTTCTTTTCTTGAAGCACATTAGAAATATTATGTCACCACCATGGCTTCTGATGAGAAGACTTAAAGTGTTATTTCTCTCTCGCTGCTTTGAAGATTTTTTTCCTTTTCTCTAGATTCTGGATTTGAGTTATTAGGTGTGTTGGCATAGATTTCTTTGGTGTGGATTTCTTTGGGTAGTGTCCTGGATTTGGCCCACAAGCCATAGCTTGCCAAACTCTGCCAAGTTGATTAACGTAACATGAAAATCCAGGCCCAGAATTACCAGACCTCTTGATTTTATAAGAGAAACTGCAAATTCAAAGCCTCTATTTGAAATCACCTGCTTTTTAGTCTCAATAAATTCTAATTTTTTCACCAAAGTACGTAACAAAAAATGCAAACAGCCAAAAAAAAAGAAAAAAAGAAAAAAGGAATCTTCATGGCCTCATGGACCACAAGACATATTCATTAGATATTAAACATGGGATTTGTTAAAAGTGCAAAATGTTTTTCATTGTTTCCCTTAATGCATTTTTTCCCTTGACTTTTACTCTGACACAAAGATGAGGATTCACGCTTTCTTTTCATTTGCATTTGCCTGGCAGGCCTTTTTCCATCCTTTGATTTTCACTTCTGAGTCACTTTGTTTTAAACACATCTCTTTCCTCAGCTTATAGCTGTATTTCGCTTTGCAATCTGGTCATATTTTAAAAATTATTGTATTTAGCCCATGTACAGCGATTGACATGCTAGATAGGACTGATCTTCATTTGTGTCTTCTCTGACGAACGTATGGGCTTTTATGCATGACTTCTGGAGGCAAAGAAGCCTCCAGAATGACTTCAGAAAAGGCACACTCCAGCAAAGATTTGGAATAGACATGTAGCCAAGATTACTATACCAATAGGGCTTAATGGATGTATTACTCCCTGGGATGTATAAAGTTTGACATACCAAATATTTAAAAGCCCACTCTCATTTATTTAGCTAAACCATAGATTCCTTTCTAAGAAACCCATTGGAGGATAAAACAATTACACTTTCTTTCCTCTCTTCTGAGTCCAGTGCCCAAAGGAGCCACAACCCAGTTAGGGCCTTTAATGCTTTCTGCACACCAACTGGCACTCCCGCAATCCTTAGCCGCTGGCTGTCAAGCAGCTGGCCCTAATTTCAAGAAACAGAAGAGCTCAGGCATGTGACATTTGGGACTCACTCTGCTGCGCAAAACGACTGGAAAAACCTGCTCTGGTATTGCAGTCCTGAGACTCAAGCTGCCAAAAGGCAGAACGGGATAATAAGACAATTACTTTTTCTTCTCAAGCCGTCTTGTTTTCTGTCCTAAATCGGGAAGATTGACTGGGGAGAACTGTGTGACCCCTCAGGCCAGTAGCTTCTCTCCTGTTTCCTGGACCCTCAATTCCCTTCCCTGCTCCCTTGTGCCTGGTGCATTTCAGACCCGCGTTTAGACTGAGAGAGGCAATCACCCAGGGGGAGACGAGGAGAAGGCTGCCGCCAGGAAAGACTGAGAAAGGACAGGAAAGCATAGCATCTCCGTGGCAGGTGGTGACGGGATAACGGGTTCCCCAGCTGACCTCCCAGGCACCGGCAAGGGCAAGAAACATCACCTCTCCTTCCGCTGGAAGGGAAGGGTTCAGAGGGATCGGGTCACCCTGGTCCCAGCCAATGAGCTGGTCAGGACTCGAGATTGTGTTTTCTCAGCCTCGAAGGCCAGCTGTGTCCTGTACCGCCCAGCACAGTGAAGCGGCCAGCCTAGTTGCTCGATTCTCCACCAGGTGTCCTGTGAGGGTCCCATCAGGATTCTTGCACTGAGAAAGCTTGTGACTTGTTTCAGTTTTTCAAAAGCCCTTCCCTGGGCCCCATGGAGTGTGTTTTGATGAGCGGAATATGGGATTCGAAGTTAGATAGACTTGAATTTGACTACTGTCTCTGCCACTGAGGAGTCATTTGACCTTGAACAATGCTCTTGACAATGCAACGAGAAGTGCATAGCATGCCTACTATACCACTGTGTTGGTTAGGTCTTTCCAGAAGAACACAACCAACGGGATGTATCTGTAGGGAGACAGAGATTTGTTTAAAGGAATTGGCTCACACAATGGTAGAGGCTTGGTGAATCTAAAATCTGATGGGGGGAGCCAGCAGACTGGAGTCTCCAGAAGAAGCTGCAGCTTGAGTCTGAAGGCAATCTGCTGGTGATCCAGGAAGAGCCAGTGTTGCAGATGCGGTCAGAAGGCAGTCTGCTGACAGAATTTCCTCTTGCTTGGGGGAAGTCAATCTTTTGTTCTTTTCATGATTTCAACTGATTGGATGTGGCCCACCTATATTATGGAGAACGATCTGCTTTACTTAAAGTCGACTGATTTAAGTGCAAATCTCATCCAGAAACTCTCTTGCAGAAACATCCAGAACATTTGACCAACCATCTGGGTATCACGGTCCAGTCAAGTCGACACATGAAATTCACCATTAACTCTGCCAACACACACCAGACAGCCAATAGAGTTCTCTCTCCCTCATCTCCCTGATGCTTGAACCATTAAGTCCTGTTTCTCCCACCCACCTTAACCTTGTTCTCTGACCTAGGCCCTCTGGTCATTGAACATCTCTGGCACTGCTGAGTGAGGGCCATCTCCCACAATACCTGCTCCTGGAATCTTCTGCACATGCTTTGGATCTCCCTCAGCTGTTCTCTTGATAATTCACCCGTCCTTCACTATGTCCTTGTCTTCCTGGCTCGGCTGGCCCAGGCAGCCATCCTCAAAAGCCACCTGTGCAACATTACACAAGGCTCCTCCCTCCCGCCACGTGTTTATCCCTTTCAGAGGAAATTAAGGGTAATTACAAATAAAAATAATCATGAGCGGGGAAATAGCAAAGATTGAATTTAAATTCGTCTTGATAATCACCTGTTTCAAGTAGTTCCAAATTGGCCTCCTGGTCTTTGTGATGGAGAACACTGAGCAAATGGCCTTTCTTCTTGGCTCCTTTTCCCCTGCTTCTCTTCCTCTTTGACCAAAGCAGTGGGGCTTATTTCGCAAAGCTCTCCAGGCATTTGTTTTAACAGATGTGGAGTGAATGAAGATTCGTTCTAGAATGTCAGTGGCCATGGGGCTATTAAGAGAAAAAAAAAGGATTTGAGAAGAGAGAGAGGAAAAAAAAAAAAACTGGCCAGGTGTGGCAGCTCACATCTATAATCCCAGCACTTTGGGAAGCTGAGGCAGGAGGATGGCTTGAGGTCAGGAGTTTGAGACAAGCCTGGGCAACATAGTGAGACCCTATCACAGCAAAAAATAAAAAATAAGCCAGGCATGGCTGTGCATGCTTGCAGTCCTAGCTACTTGGAAGGGTAAGGTAGGAGGATGGCTTGAGCCCAGGGATTCAAGGCTGCAGTGAGCTAGTATCATGCCACTGCTCTCCAGCCTGGGTAACAGAGCAAGACCCCATTTCAAAAAAAGAAAAGAGAAAACAACAAAAATGAAAAATATAATAGAATCTTAAAATAAATATAAGAATACAATGCAAGATATCTCTAAAAAATAATTCAAAACTAGAAAATATTCAAAGATTTATATATGCAGATTAATCTGTCATCTGTCCCTAAGAGATAGATGCAATGATCATATTTATAAATTATAGAACTGGAGAAGGAAGATGATTTACTGAATATACAATTCCACAGAGCCTTCACTGGAGACTGGAAAGGTACCGGTGGAGATCGAGAAAACTTAGAAAACGCCTTAAACCACCCACCAATGCATAAATAAAAGAGTGCAAGGAGTGACAAGCACTACCAGATTCAACACACATCCAGAAAAAACGGCAGAAGCACTTCATCCTCTTCACCAGATAGCTAATATCGACGCAAACTCAAGTCCCCAGATCAAAACTCTCCTCATCTATAAAGATTTCCCAATGCACTCCAATCCACATGACATCACTTTCTTTTCTCAACTCTTAGAGAAGTCTGTTATCATAAACTTCACTAGGCACTGGGTTGTGCCGTCCGATAAACTGGTACAACTTTGCTTCCCTGTTGATTGACTTTTTCACACTTATGTGTCTCGTTTTTCTCATTAGCCTGGACCATCCTTGAGGGCTATGTACATAACTTACCTATCTGCTTCACTCAGAAAACATAACACAATCACTGCAGTGGTCACTTAACACATGAGCTGTTCATTAACATGTGTCATATTGTATCCATACTACCAGGAAATGACCCAACAGAGTTCACCTAGTATAGTGAATTCTAGTTTTACGTTGCCTTGGCATCCATTTTGAATATAAGTTTAACTTTCTCATAGCAGAAGCAGGGCTCAGTCACCCTTGGCACAGTGTCTAGTCCGGGACCTCCCTCTAGTACCTCAATGCGGCCGATCCAGATACTGGCCTCTAACAGAAACAACACAGCAAAGGTGCCTGCCCAGACATTGGAAGCACAGCACCTCGGCCCAAGAGCCCAAGCCAGCAGCCAGAGGAATGAGCTTGGAGCCATCCTCCCTGCCTGGCAGACTGGGCTCCCCAGTTTTCAGCTACTTCCTTCAAACACATCATATAGACATTTGAACTTAAAACGGTCCACATCTGATCCTTCTGTAGACACTGCTAGTTGCCCTGCTTCTTTTCCCTCTCTCCCCCTCTCGGCCTGGCTCTTCATTTCTGCCTCATATGATCTGGGAATGAAGGACTGCCTTCCCGACTCATGGCACCCTTCCTACCCAGGATCTTTAAGTAATACTCTTTAAGCTTGTCCCCTACTGTAGTGGTATATTGAAACTGTGCCTTCTATCTGAAGACCTAGGGCCTAGCCCAGGCCATATCTTCCCGGGACTCTGGGAAGAATACAATGTTTGGCTCCCAGTGCCAGAGCGATGGCTGGGCAGGCATACACTGGACACAGGTCAGACAAGAGCCACAGGGGTATCTGCCAATATAAGCAAGTTTCCCGTGTGAGGGTCACCCGGTCATGGCTTGGGCAATCAAGCATTAGTGGATCTGCTAAGTACAAGAGCACACTATAAACACCCATGCCCAGCTCCTCTTTTATTTCCCATGAGGTCTGGGGTTGCTACCCACTCTATTTGGCTGGGGTCTCTCAAGATACCTAGTCACGTAGCACAGGTATTAATAATGATGACAATCATACTAGCAGATGGCATTCACTAAGTGCTTATTCTGAACCCAGTTCTAAGCACTGATATTCTAACTCATTTAATACATAGCAACAAACCCATGAAATGAGTGCTTTTATCATCCCCATTTTACAGATGAAGAAGCCAAGGCACAGCGAACCCAGTTCTAGAGCCAATAAATGACAGAACCAGGGTTTGGGTTTGAACCCATATAAATTGACTGGAGCCTGAGTTCTTAGCCATGATGCTGTCAGTATATAGAAATATTTTTTAGGCCCTAACTGATAGAAAGAAATCTCTAAACCCAATCAAGAACTACCTGGAACTATTCTATGTGCCAGGCACACAGCACTATGTAAATTAATATACCCAACTTGAGTACCTTGAATGACTGCCCTAGCCACAGGGTAGAGTCTCAACAACATCTCCATCTTCCATTTGCAGCCCTTCAAGATGTTCTACCTAGTCTAGGAACCCCACACCCCCCCACCGGTCTTCCTTCCCACATAGGGCAACTCATGGTACCCTGAACATTTCCCATTCTTTCCCCTGCGTGTGACTTGGACCAGACCTTCTCAGTGCTGGCCTCTACACCCCAGAGCTATCTGTCTAGGTAGCATCCATTTTTCCAGGCCCAGCTTAGGTCAGCCCCACTCAAGAACTCACCCTTTCTTCTCCCTTCCTCATCAGAATTTATCCCCCTCTGCCCCTAAACAACAACGTTGGTAATAAAGTCACCGTCAATGACTTGCATTCAGATGAGCTTCCTTACAGAGGTGAGAAAGGCATGGAACCAGAGCTGGTGAGCTGGTGGGGAGGCATCCACCACCACGTGTTTTACGTCTCAGCTGGAATGAAGCAGTTGCTCCTCGTGCAGGTCTGGGGCTGGTGGGGGGGGGGGCGGGATGCATGTGCACCAGGGAAGGAAATTAAGTTGAAAACGGCAGCCCCACCTTCATAAATAACGCTAAAAAGCCGATGAAGATTATTTTTAAAACACCCCTAAATCCACTCGGATTTTTTTTACTGTCATCCCATTCAGTACTTCGACTATTGTTAGTAACAAATTGCTGACGACACATCGCTCCACTAATTGGACCCAACAGAATGTGTTAACAGCAAAGCTGAAGGCTGCCGAGCTAATCGTGCCTCCTCTGGCTTGAAAGGCTTTGGAAGGCCCAGACTCCATCTTCTTGGCTTCAACGGCCTATCCCTGTGCTTCAATCATAGGAGGAACTTATTAACTGTGCGTGGCACTGGCCCAAACTGCCCTAACAGGACTCGACCGAGGGTTTAGTCAGACTAGCTCCCAGAGTAGAAGTGAGCATCCCAAAGAATCCGGCAGTTGGTAAACAAGCACCGACTATGCTCCCCGCTTGGGGCATGAAGTGCTATAAGTAGACACTAGATAATGAATGGTGGGGAGCAAGCTCGTCCCCACCCTGTAAAGAGGGTGTCTGGGAGACAAGACCAGCAAATGTGTAATCAGCATAAACACAAAGAGAAAAACACAGTCATTCCAAGAGTATGTTGAGGGGGAGGAATGAGTGGGTAAGGTGGGAGAAATGAACCACAAGATCCCCGGAGACAGAGGCCGGTTGTTATGTCTCTGGCTCACCTAGTCATTAGTCCCCCGAGAAAAGACCTCAGAAAGCAGGCTGGCGGGGGCCTGGCACTGCACCTTCCCCACTGGGCGGAAAGGCTGGGCTTAGCAGAGTCCTGCTTGGACTTCATAAAGCTCTGTTTGGAGGATGGGGCCGTCAGAGGCCACTCTGCCCACTGTGGAAGGGGGACCCATCCTCACTGGGAACCGAGATGATTGTCTTCCTCTATGAACTTTCTAGAACAACTCATGCGGTTGTTAACACCTGGGGAAGGGAAAACGTTCTCCACAGAATAAAGCTTTGCTGCAGGTGACCGCTCACCTCTTCAGCTCCTTGCTACCACCAGTTTTGATGGAGACATTATTGTATCGAAAGTAGAGACCCGGGTGGCCTCTGCTGCTTGAGAGAGACGCATAGATCCCTCTCCGAAAGAGATGCCGAGTGGCAAAGGAAAGGTGGAGAGCCAAGCTGCTGTCCCTCCAAGGTATGCTAATTGGTAATTAGGTGAAAAGGGAAACTGTCTACCGATAGACTGCCCCCCATGATCATTTGGCTGCTCCTGGAACAGTACGGGTTCGAACTGCAGGGGTCCGCTTATATGTGAATTTCCTTCCTCCTCC